>NW_015386214.1:78140-114553 GCF_001527695.2 Protobothrops mucrosquamatus | reverse complement strand
ACTGATAAAGATGTTGAACAGCACTGGGCCCAGAACAGAGCCCTGGGGCACCCCACTACACACTTCCCTCCATGTAGATGTGGTTCCATTGAGGACCACATGCTGAGTACAGCCGGTCAGCCAGATACGGATCCATCTGGTGGTGGTGCCTACCCCACATTTTTCTATCTTGTCAAGTAGTAGGTTGTGATCTACTTTATCAAGTGCCTTACTGAAGTCCAAATAAATTATCTCCACAGCATTCCTCTGATCCACTAATTTTGTCACTTGGTCAAAGAATGCAATAAGATTTGTCTGGCATGATCTATTTTTGACAAACCCATGTTGGCTTTTAGTAATGACTTTGTTTGCCTCTAAATTCTCTTTACTGATTAATATCAAGTCAAAGATAACTGATCCTCCTGGCCTTTCTTCATCCTCTAAAGATGAAAGTTGTCAGCAAGACCAGTCAGGAATTTCCTAGAAGGTCTATGCTGGGCAGAATTTGAACAATCTGCAATTTGTTTCAGAAGATACTGTCCACAGTTTTTTTTTCTTATTCTACTTCCCTGACATGCCCCTTGAATTATGGGAGCAGCAGTGGCCTCTGGCAGCTGCTCAAAAATGCCTCCTATTGATGTCAGCTCGAATAGAATCATATAACAACTTTGAGATATGATATTAATAGGAGAGTTTGTACATATTCTTCTGACTCCTTAGGCAGTGTACCACAATATAGTTATATGTATCTTGAATCCTACACTGTGGACATCATTTCTCCACATGACAGCTTTCCAACAAGCACTATTATCTTTGTTTTATGGGTTTGGCATTTCATTTGCTTACTGATCTTTTGGAGTACATCAAATCCTGCAGCAGATTTGCAATCTAAAAAATAGGGTGGTTGGGAAGGAGGAGGAAAGATCAATAAAGTTGCAGAAAACAAAGGTTATCATGAAAAGAAAGACTAGGGGACATGATAGCAGTGTTCCAATTATCTATGGGGCTGCCACAAAGAAGAGGGGGTCAACCTATTCTCCAAAGCACCTGAAGGCAGAATGAGAAGCAATGGATAGTAACTAATCAAGGAGAGAAGCAACCTAGAACTAAGGTCAGTTAGAACAATTAATCAGTGGAACGACTTGCCTCGAAAAGTTGTGGGTGCTCCAACATTGGAAGTTTTTAAGAAGAGATTGGACAAGCATTTGTCCAAAATGGTATAAGGTTTCCTGCTTTAGTAGGGGATTTGACTAGAAGACCTCCAAGGTCCTTTCCAACTCTGTTATTCTGTTATCATACCTTGCTATCAACAACCCTTCAAAGTAGGAAGTAAATAATACTCTACATCAGGGGTCCCCAACCCCCGGTCCATGGACAGGGACCGGTCCGCGGCATGCCAACAACTGGTCCGCACAAACATGCAAAACCCCATCCACAGGATGTAGGCGTCATACAAAACCTGCCCCCTCCGGTCCACGGAAAAATCTCTCTCCACGGAACCAGTCCCTGGTGCCCAAAAGATTGGGGACCGCTGCTCTACATGGCATTCCTTTTCCCATTGAACTTCCTTCTCTGCAACTGCAGCCCCATCGTGGTTTTTATTGCACCAAATACTATGCTATCCTGCTGCAAAAGGGTTTGAGGATAACAGCTTTCTTTTAAACACACACACGCACAATCTCACAGCTTCAATTCTCTGCTTCAGCACTTTTTTTAAACATTACTAACAGTTTATTTTTCTCCTTCATCAACAAAGAAAGCAAAACTAACAAAGAAAAGCCACAAGGAGGGCAGAACAGGCATCCTCAAGGGTTTTGGGGAGAGATATGAGAACCAAGCCAAGTCAAATGCAAGCCTCCAATTTAAGCAACTCACATGTTCATCTCAGAGCTTATTTGAAAACAAGTCTCTGTGTGTTCTGTTTTGCACCATGCTGGATTTATGGATTTCCCCCCGATGCTGAATGGTAGTGAAACATCTAATTGCTTATGGAATGGCTATAATAATAATAAAAAAGCAAAAATGCTGCTTCTGAGGTTGCAGAGTTCTTAGATTCAGCCCGGTATTTTCTGTAATCAACTGAATGCGGATAATTCCTCCTCAAAATAATATACCCAACTTGTAAAAAAAAAAAAAAAGCACTATCATTAAGAGCTCACCTAGCTACCTTGCTCAAATGCCTGGGGAAGAAGAAAAGGAAAAGAACAATTACAATTACAGCTTTTTAGGGGTCAAAAAGGTATTCAAGAATTCTGTCACATAAAAAAACATGACTGTTGCCATGTGACTATGAAGACTCAGACCAGCCAAGGGAAGCACTGCAGGATCCACATCTATAGTACGTACTAAGGCAGGGGTCTTCAAACTTGGCCCTTTTATGACTTGTGGACTTCAACTCCCAGAATTCCTCAGCCAGGCATGCTGGCTGAGGAATTCTGGGAGTTGAAGTCCACAAGTCATAAAAGGGCCAAGTTTGAAGACCCCTGTACTAAGGCAACTAACTATACACGGTCAAGAGAAGCTCTTGTATTACAGTCACATTTACTCCACTACTTTCTCCTAAAACTTGGTTAAATATTAGAACATTATAGAAATGTGTGTTTTAAACAAATATTGCCCTTATTAAATCTCCCCCCAAAAAATGCTATGCTAGACAATCCCATTCTATACAAATGCAAAGGAATTCAATAAATTCCAAATAGTCTTTCTTGTGTAAATTATAGCATAAGGTTGATTTATTTGATTGGATTATTTATATCCCACCTTTATTATTCTCTCCTTGATTAGTTTCCATCCGTTGCTTCTTGTCCTGCCTCCAGGCGCTTTGGAGAATAGCTTGACTCCCTCTTCTTTGTGGCAGCCCCTGAGATATTGGAACACTGCTATCATGTCCCCCCTCATCCTTCTCTTCATTAAACTAGACATACCCAATTCCAGCAACCGTTCCTTATATGTTTGTAATATATGTTTGTAATAGATTATAGAATATAATACAAAAATACAAAAGCAAATAGTAGGACACAGTGGGGAGGAAAAAGGAGGAAAAAGTGAGGGGGAGAAGGGAAAAAGAACAAACTTCCTCTGTTGAGTAGAACAGGGGTGTCAAACCGCTGGCCTGTGGGCCGGACGCATCATGAGGAAACCGCACCTACCCCATTGCCAGGAATGGGGAAAAAGTTTTGATATGTTGCGTGACATCACGTGATGTCGCAAGTTTGACATGTCTGCAGTAGAAGGAAGCATTAACATTGAACCTCAACTTTTTACTTTTCCATAATATTATAAACTAGCCATTTCTATAACAACAAGTGAATCTAATCAGTAAAACCCAAAATCCTCCCCCCCTTTTTTTTAGTCATCAAGTTTTTGATACCTTGCTAAGCACTGGTGGTACTCAAATATTGTCATGTCCTAAAGGTGGTACAATCTGTGAAAAGATTGAAAAGCCCTGATCTAATAGCACTAAGACTGCTGGAGGACATTTGACAACATGGGGGTAAGGAAGAAAAAAAAAGAAAAATGTCATTATTCAAAGAGAAATTTATGTACATGATGCTGAATGAAACCCCCTAAAACCACTGCCATTATTTCAAATCTGTATATATAAAAAGAGTTGAATGTTTCTCTCCTTCTTACTCCTAATTCAAAGAAAGGACTTCAGAAAGTAATGAATCAAGTACAGTGGTTCCTTGGTACTCAACTGCTTTGAGACTCATTGAATTTGGTACTCAGCGCATTTTGACATGAAAATTTTGTCCCGGTACTCATTGTTTGTTTGGTACTCAATGCACAAGCTAGAAAGTTGTCAGTGTCGGATGCCTTGTGACTCACTACATTAATCCTTATGGGAAAAAATTGTTTGGTACTCATCGTTTTTGGTACTCATTGCACCTCAATTAACGATGAGAACTGAGATACCACCTGTATAATGAAAGAGTGGCCAAAGCTCATGGAGGGGTTCAGACATTGCACTCTGCTGTAATTTGTAATTTGACTGAAGATCAGCATGATCTGGGAACCAGCCACTTGACTTACATGTAAGCCATGGTTTAGGGTTTAACATATTGTGTGAACCTGGTTTACACATATTATGGTTTAACAAACTAAAGCCTAGTATGATATCCATCACAGCTGTTTCAATGGATTTTTAGCCCAAAAATTATTTACAAATCCTTTGCAGAAACACCATCCTAGCTTGGAAGCTTCAGCAGGATTTAAGCATTGGTATGCAATCTCTGCGCGTTAATAAGCTGCTTCTTGCTCTCACAGTACAGAGAAAGATAAACACAGAGAAAGCAGCACAAGTTCATGCCACTGATCATCACAATTTTAGAACCAGCTTTTCTGCCTTCTTTGTTATGGTCATAATTTTGGATATATGATTTTATCCAGCCACAGCAGCTCAGCGAATTAATGTAAGAGCTTTACAGACTTTTTTATCTTCCAGTATGAAGCAGCCAACCAACTCTGCTTTTTTCCCCTTCACTGGAAGATGTCAAATGAATGGGCAGTTCTAGTGACCACTAAGATTTATAGGGTCTCATCTGAGCTTCCCTCTCTGTTCTCTCCACTCCTTCCCTGCCATTCCCTTTTTTTTTACTAGTGCAGAAATCATGCTTGGTTCTCGAATGACCCCATGCTCATCATTTTCTAAAGGCAAACAGGCCTTGTTCAATCAATATTTATGTCCCTATCACTCACTGCTGCAACATGGAGCCATAATGAAGCATAATGGGGGTAAAATTCATGCCTTGTAATTACAAATGAAAAATTAACAGAGTTTTCATTTACCGTCTATTGTTTTCTAGATATTGCAAAGAGATAGCTGATGCATGGTCAATAGATTAATTAAACAATCCGGGTAATACAGGCTATACATGATTCGTCTCAATCGTTTCATTATCCCAAGCAGCTTTGAAGAGTGCTTGCCCAAATTGAATTGCTCCATATTAATGTAATGTCAGGTCCCAGCTCGTGAAAGCCAAACTGTTAGGCAGTGAGGGCATTCAATAGGCACTGGAGTTTGAGAAGGAAAGCAGCCGCTAGTTTTTGTTATCTCATGGACACAGACTAAGAATGCAGTGCCCAACTCAACAGATCTCTTTATTAGGTAACCTAATCAGGATATGAATGATCATTCAGTCCCAGTGAATACAAGGAAAGAAAACTGGACCTCTCCAGATGTTTGCAACTTCAAATCATAAAGATACAAACCAACATGAGGCAATACTCCGGGGATGTATGCATTGTCATTCAAAATATCTGGAGACACTAGGTTTCTTATCTGTAGTTTAGTTTCATAATCCACAATGAAAAATGGAGTTGTATTTTTATTTATATATTGGATTTTTATCCCATTTTTTATTACTTTAAAGGTAACTCAAGGTGGTAAACATACATAATACTCCTTCATCCTCCTGTTTTTCCCCACAACAACCTTGTGAAGTAAGTATGTTCCCATTCCCTCACATCTTTACTATGAGAAGAAGCAAAGTTCCCCCTTGTATTTTATGATTAGTCCGACTTTCTATAGTGTTGGATTACCCTTGTTGGATACACCTAGTTCTGGAGGATTTTAATGTCCAAATTGAGACTGCTGAATTAGGAGTATTTATAGATTTCATATTCTCTACCTTGATCTGTCCTAACTACTATCGGGCTTCATGCAGATCTTACTATGCATGCTGGAAGTGGTACTTTGTTTGGAAAGAACTGACGGTCCATAGGCATCTGTTCCATAATCACAGTGATGCCCAAGCAATTCATACTACATTGCACAGACGAATGTAAAGAATGGGATTTCTGCTGCAATATCACAATGCAATGTTTTCTCTCCTGCCCCCTCTTGTTTCCCTCCCTGTGAATGTCTTGATCATGATCTAAATGTGGAGAAGTCTCAAGTGACTCCATTGTCATAGAGAAACCACATCCTAGGTATTTTTAAATTGAGGTGAAATTGGAGAGACCTGAAAATGGATAGCTCCCATGCTCAGGGTTTTCCAGAATTTTGCAAGTTTCCATTTTAGAAATGATACTTGACTTGAAGCTGTCACTGAAGTAACAGGCAGTGGTTGCAGTGAGAAGGATGTTTTTGCATACTTACTGTATGTTTAAAATACTGCCAGCTTACAGTCAAATTTGTTTGCAGATATCTACGACTTGGTCAGATCTTCTTGACTAGTATCAGGTGCTCTATGTGGGGCTATAACTTGAAAAGCAATTGGAAGTTGCAGCTAATGCAAAATACATTTGCTAATCTGCAAGCCAAGATACACAGAGCTGGTGTTGCCAATACTATATCTTCACTGGTTGCTAAGTGCTTACCAGGCACAATTTATAATTTTGGTATTGACTTTTAAGAAGCCCCGAACAGCTTAGTATCTAAATAACCAGTTTTCCTGTTACAAATCTGTTCAGCCATTAAAATCTGCAAGAGAAGCTTTTTTGAAGATGCTCCTGTTATTTAAAGCCATTTTTCAAGCCTCCGGAGAAGGTCTCTGATGATTGCATATACTTTACTTATGTATTTTTTATTTATATAGCCACCCACCACATGCAACTAACTCCAGACAGCTTACAACAATTAAAAACAAACAATCCCCCCAAAAATAACTCCCCATGTGCCCATGGATAATTAGTTAACTATTAAGCAGAGTTCTTCTCAACCCTGATCCAAATTCCTGATCAGGAAAGATCCCATGGTCCAGATTGTTAATGCCTTGAAAAAGGCTAAAACAATTAGGGCCATCCAAATTTCTGGATATGGGGAGGCACTGAGATGGGGAGGATGCTCTTCCACAGAGCAAGTGCAGAAGGCATGACTCTGGTGTTCAACAAGTTGACAATGTTCAGTAGAAAAGAACTAGACCATGCCCCCTCTACCAGATCTGATGGGAGAAAGGGAGTTCCACAAGTACCCTGGCCCTATGCCACGGAGGATTTTATAGATGATGATCAGCCCCTTGAATTGCATCCAGAAGCCTACAAGAGCCAGTGCAGTTTAGAGAGCAGCAGTATTAAATACATAGGGGGTAACAAAAAAATGGCCAAAAGTATCCATGCCACTTCCACTAGGTTATCTGCAACTTCTGAGTGCTCTTCAAGCTACAAATTCTTTCATGGGGGAGGCATTAAAATTCACAGCAATTCCATCTTGCCACAGTTAAGCCAAAACCTGTTCTCCTCCATCTAGACCAGCGGTTCTCAACCTATGGGTCGCGACCTCATTTGGGGTCGATCGACCATTTCACGGGGGTCGCCAAGCAAGGCTGTCCGCCATTTTTTTCCCCTTTTCCAGCAAGTGCCTTACCTCCCTTGAGCTGGGCCAGCTGGTGGTCGGCCTGCTCCATCTCTGCCGCTTGCCAGCTATGCCTCGGCCAGCGCAGGGGGCGGAACCACACATGCGCGGCGCTCCCGGGCAGGGAAAGTCCTCGACTTACGACCGGTTGGGTAGTCCTCGACTTACGACCGGTTTAGTCCTCGACATACGACCGGTTTAGTCCTCGACGTACGACCGGTTGGGGTCGCGGCATTAAAAAGGTTGAGAACCACTGATCTAGACTCTCATAGTCTCCGGATACTGGGAAAGCACCTTGATAGCATCGATTCATCAGCTCAGGAAGGAGATGTACGTACAGCTGGAAATCATCAGCATATTAATGGTACTGAATCTTTGTCAACAGATGATGACACCCAGTGACATCACATAGACGTTAAATAGGAATAGCAAGAGAGTAGAGCACCAAGGCAGTCCACAAAGAAAGGTCCTCTCTCCCTCTACCAACACGAATTGCAACTGGCTCTGGAGAACAGATGAGAACCTCCGTAACATGGTGTTCCCACTCTCAACCCAACCCCCAAGCCAGCCTAGAAAGATACCATGATCAATCAATCAATCAGAATAGAGCTGGAAGGGACCTTAAGGGTCTTCTAGTCCAACACCCTGCTCAAGCAGGAGACCCTATACAATTTGATACAAGTAGCTGTCCAGTCTTTTCTTAAAAACCTCCAGTGATGAAGCACCCTTTAATTCCAGGTTGCTTGTCTCCTTGAAAAGTTTCCATCATTTCTTATCTTGCTTTCTGTTCCTATGGAAGACCAACATACATCAAAGAAGGCCAGGATGAATGCACAACTACCCCATCTCAAGCTCACCAGAGGTCACCGAAAAGCACAATCAATGCCATCTCATTAACCAAGCCTAAATCTTGCCTGGAAAAGGTCCAGGGTTTGCTTTTAGTTCCCTTTTCTCAGCATTTAAACAATCTATAATAATGTGTCTCTTTCACCAAGTTTTTTTTTAGTTGCTCAATAATTTAGCATTGATTTTTTAATGTTAAGCTATGTATTTTTAAAACAATTTTGTTAGCCACTTTGCATACTCATCACAATAAAAAATCAGGGTATAAAGTAGTAGTAACAGTGATTTTAACTATGAGTAATGAAAACAAGTCAGCTTCATAAACTACAATTTTGACTTGGGTCAAAATCACAATTTTTCTGACAACTTAGCCCTTATTTATAACATAAATCTGCAACATTTATATGCTCAAATGTTGCATAAGCTCGAAGTGGGAGAATTTAGGAGCTTTAAGATATGCAATTTAAATCAAAATTTCTGAAGACATGTTTCCTCCCTCCCACACACACACACACACACACACTACCCATTTTCTCCTTTAAAAACTCAGTTTCAAAGAAATGCAAAGAAAGGGCCAGTGCCCTTGCCTGACCCACTTGGGAGGTTCCGAAGGCCACAGATGTCCTCAAGCCACACTTTGTATCCTGACTTAAACCACTGTTTAGCCTCCTTCAAATAGAAGGGTTTGATCCTGGAAATGCTCATGTACCGCATTAATATTCTTAGCATTTGATAGAACTAGTATTCCTGCAGGCATTGTGAGGAAATGTTTCAATTGGGAAAGAAAGAAGTATCTTTACAAAATTAGAAACATTGCATCAACTGACTTTAATGAGCACAGAACACACATTAGCCGTGTTGATATTGGAATAGGCAGCTCAATTAATTAATTTCCTGAAGAATTAATGTTCAGAACCCATACCTTTCGCTTAATTATTCAATGTCTTTGCAAGACTGGCTGCTATAAAAAGCTAGAGAAATTGAAATAAATAATGTAAATTATCAAGCAAGCTCAGATTAAAGTATAGAAACTTTTGCTCTGGTAATAATATCTGATGCAAAGATAATGCTATGCAATTTGTCAGAAGGCGGGAGAAGTCCTTACAGAAAACTGTGAGGTGCAGCCCCACAATATTTGAAAGTGAAGAATCAAAGTAAGAATGAACTGTGATAAATGATTTAAAAAATGGTGTATACAAGATGTTCATATACACTGGGCAAATGGAGGCAGATATCACAACAGTAATGTTATGCAGAATAGAAGACAGAGTCCCAAAGCAGTAATGGGATGGATGGATGGATGGATGGATGGAAAACATCTTATAAGATGTATTATTTTCTAGTTGGTTGCAAAATCTCTCCAAAAGCCTCAGTGAACAAGAATCACAGCCAGAGGTTCTAAAAAGCTGCTAACCAATCGAAAGAAAAAAATCATTTACATAGGGAAAATTGCTGCTAGGTCACTCCCAGGGCAGGTACCATGGGGAATCCTAATGGTTTCAGCATGTCTTTCTTAACATTAGAAGCAAACTTAGACCTACTTAGCTAAAGTTGATTAACATACATTTTTTGCAATGTACCAGAATAGCAATTATCCTAATAACCTTAATATGATAAACGAGAAAGAGATTTTTCACATTTTAGGGCAGGAACCTGTTACACAAAAGAGATAACATAGGATGTTTAATTCCTTTTCTAGCCTAGCAGTATCCAGCCATATCAAACAACTCCCCAAATTCCCAGGAAATGCAGACATTTTGAAACCTCCTAGCTGAAACCTGTCTCTGGCTAGTACAGTACTGGGAACATCAAATGATTTTGCCTTGCAGCAAAAGAAACCATTGAAAACAAATCATTCTAGGCAAGTTGGCAAAGTGCTTCAATATGAAATGAAAAGGATTTTTTTTTCTAATTCTCGGGCAGATTCAGAAGTTTGAAGATGGACCTTGAATGAATTGTCTATAGGACAAATAATCCATTAGGGTGGGTAATAATCGATGATTTTTTTAAAAAAATAAAAAACAGATTTTTTTATTTAAATCGGATTTTTTTTTTACTTTTATCAAATTTATTTTAATAAAATGCTTTTGGAGTAAAATCTATCTAAATATAGTTTTCTATTTAAGATACATTAATAATTTAGTTTATTCAGCATGAAATGGAGCTTAGTTATGTAGCATGAGGCTGTATATTCTGCAATATTTACATTTTTGGTAAACTCATTCAATGAATCCAAGCTCTGCAAGCTGAGATAACATGCACTGCATTGATGCATTCACACAATTTCACAGTAACCATGAGGTAAATTATAAAAGAAAGTTCAGGAATATTCCTTTATCCCATTGTTTTGCAAATCTATGTACATTACAAACTGTATGATTGTTTGAAGAGAAATGCATCTGTACCAGGCTCTAAGTGTTTTAGTTAAATAAAAGAATTTGAGTAGTTTTCCAACTATGTGTGATTAACCTATTAATCTAAAATCGGTGCTGATATCACCGGTTTACTAACCTGATAGCTTATTATTCTAAATAGGAAACCTTCATTTTGTTTGCAAATAATATTAAAGATTCTAACTACCAGCAAGAATGAGTCCTTACATTTAAAGAGCACCTGCCATTTCAGATCCATCACGGCAGTGCCTGTTAGCGGGCATCCACTCACCTGTTGCCCGCCACCTCTCTCACCTTGTTGTGTCACTGCCGCATTACCAGCCATCCCATTAAAATGAATGGGACTGTCAGCGGGTCAGAGGAAGAGCCGCTACGGGACAGAGATGACAGTTGCTCTTTAAAAAATGTGATTTAAATCGAGTTGATTTAAATCAAGCCTTTTTACTAGTGTTTTAAATCGACTTGATTTAAATCAAATCCACCCTGCAATCCACGATAGGAGACTTGAAGCATGCCAGCTTTATGGTTGGGGATCCTGCTGGTCAGTGTCAAATGTCTCAGATGGAATCTCAGCAGAGATGCAGCATTTATGCGCAACTTTAAAAGGCAGCTGTTCTGAGGAGATCTGTCAGCCTGTCAGCTATAAAGCTGAGAATGTCAAGAGAGATCCCTGTGAAGGTTGGCTAGTATGACCTGGCACAGCTATGAGAGCAATCAGTGTGGGTCTAGGAGCCCAAGAGAGGCTGTTAAAAGCAGGACAGATCAGATTGCAACTTCATTCTTGCTGGTCTAATCAAAGAAAATGTCTATTCCCATATTAAACATCTCTCTGCAACCTAATTTTCTCTTCAATTTTCTTACTGTAATGAGATCAGTGTCTGGCTCTCCTCTAATGTAGTAGCTAAGGACAAAACTAAATATGTGGTTATCTGTGCTTCTATCCAACAGGAATGGAAGGACATGTCTTTTACATTAAGAAAGAACATTTTCACTTATTTTAAGTTTGTATCTGTTCTCAATCTGGTTTTGATAACAGAAAATAACTGGAAAGAAATGAGGAAGTGTTCAAAGCTTTTCAGAAGTCTAAAAAATAATATAGATTTTACTTATCCTTTTTAAAAAAAAAAAAAAATAAGGATCAGATCTGCTTTCATACACATAGTCCTGGTTTTAGAGCAAAACGGAAACAAGTGTAGTTGCACCACCCAACTAGCTTAAAAGTTCATCACTGGTGAGATGGGTGGCAAACAAATTTAATAAATAAGTAAGTAGCAATCAAAAAACAGATCTGCGAACAACTGGAAGCAAATAAAATCATAAATAGTAGTCAGCACAGGTTTGTTAAAAACAGATCATGCCAAATCAATCTCATCTCATTCTTTGATAAAGTGACTAAACTAGTAGACTGGCGAAACACAGTGGATGTGGTATACCTAGATTTCAGTAAGGCATTTGACAAGGTAGACCACAACCTACTCCTTGGTAAGCTAGGAAAAGGTGGAATAGACAACAAAACCACCAGATGGATCTGTAGCTGGCTAACAAAATTGTACTCAATGAGTAGTCCTCAATGGCACTACATCCACATGGAGAGAAGTAAGCAGTGGGGTACCACAAGGTTCCGTCTTAGGCCAGTACTCTTCAATATCTTCATAAATGACTTAGATGAGGGAATTGAAGGGGAACTCATCAAATTTGCAGGTGACACCAAACTGACAGGAGTAGCCAACACCCCAGAAAACAAACTCAGAATCCAAAAAGATCTTGACAAACGTGAACAATGGACCCTATCCAACAAAATGAGTTTCAATGTAGAGAAAAGCAAAGTCTTACATTTAGGCAGGAAAAACCAAAGGTACAAATACAGATTGGTCGAGACCCAACTTAAAAACAGTAACTGTGAGAGGGACCTTGGAGTCATAGTGGACATAGTTGACCATGAGCCAGCAGTGTGCAGCAGCAACCAAAAAAGCTAATACAATCCTGGGTTGTATAAACAGAGGCATAGAATCAAGATCACGTGAAGTATTATTACTGCTTTATAAAACCCTAATAAGACCACACCTGGAATACTGCAGCCAATTTTGGTCACCATATCACAAAAAAGATGTTGAGAGTTTGGAAAAAATTCAGAGAAGAGCAACTAAGATGATCAAAGGCCAGGAGACTAAAACATATGAAGAACGGCTACGGGACTTGGGTTTGGCTAGTCCAGTGGTGGCAAACCTATGGCACGGGTGCCAGAGGTGGCACTCAGAGCCCTCTCTGTGGGCACGCACGCCGTCGCCCCAGTCCTAGGCCTTCAGCTGGGTTTTATAAAACCTTTTCGCTTTAGGCCTCCGCCACCGTGTACAAAAAAAAAAAAGGTTCAATCAGTCAATTTCAACTTCTTGCAGGAAAAAAAAAGATCTTGCAAAGTTGGAATTGATTGATTGAACTTTTTAGTCCCACCCAGTCTGCCGTTACCACCACAGCCACGCCCAGCCAATGGGCCACACCCAGCCAGTGGGTCACACCCACCCGGCACCCGACGATGCATGTGGGTTTTGGGTTGCAGTTTGGGCACTCGGTCTCTAAAAGGTTCGCCATCACTGGGCTAGTCTAAAGAAAAGAAGAAATAGGGAAGACATGATAGCAGTGTTCCAGTATCTGAGGGGCTGCCACAAAGCAGAAGGGGCCAGGTTGTTCACCAAAGCACCAGAGGGAAGGACGAGAAACAATGGTTGGAAACTGATCAAAGAGAGAAGCAACCTGGAATTAAGGAGAAACTTCCTGACAGTGAGGAAAATCAACCAGTGGAACAGCTTACCCCCAGAAATCATGGGCACTCCATCACTGGAGATTTTTAAGAAGAGTCTGGACATTTACCTGTCTGAGATGTTATAGGTTCCAGCCCACTGCTTGAGCAGTGGGCTGGACTAGAAGACCTCCAAGGTCCCTTCCAACAATATTTTATTCTAAATAAAAACTTTCTACAGAATGGCTGAAAGATATTTGGAATCTACAACATAATATGACCAGAGCCAATAATATGGGAAGATAAGGACATTTCCCCAACTCTTACAAATCTGAAAAGAAAAATGCTGTAATATGAAGGGCATGGAAAAGAAATCAGTGAAGGCCAACACCTAGTTCATACACCAGCCAGTAGGATGTGTAATGTTTATGCTGGTTTCCACAAGATCACTTTGCTAGAAATCCTGGCCAGTAAGCTACCTAGGAAACAATGGCTGATTTGTATTTATTTTATTTTATTATTTATTAATAAAATTTATACGGCCACACAATTCGCTCATGGTGACTCCAGGCAGCTTACAAAGATAAAAATCGGTATTATATATATAAGCCAGTAACTATAGCTTGCAAATAAGAATTTATTAGTGTGATGCATGAATCCAGCCAATTTTGCTTTATTCAGCTGAAAAAGACATACTTATTATATGCATCTTTATTCCTCCGCTTATGGACTATTAAACTATCAAAAATTCTGAAGTAGAGTTTATACTCTTTTTTCATTTCTAATACTTCAGCAAACCTACCAAGCTCTTTCCTGACCCAGGAATCAAGAGACCCAAATAAATGGTCAGCACAGGCAGCTCTTAATTTGACCTTATTTAGCAATGAACTAAAACAGGGGTAGTCAACCTTGGCTCTTTTATGACTCGTGGACTTCAACTCCCAGAATTCCTCCAGTCCTATATGAAGTCTAATCTAAAGTCATGTTTTAAAATAACACCATCTCTCTCATGGGTCAGTCCTATACAGTATGTGGCCTCTGCCTCCTGCTTATTTTCTCTTTTCTGTACAGTATATGTACAGCCACCAGTTACAGTCTCAGCCTAGGCTTGGAGAATGGGATTTGTCAGCTAAATTGTGCTGCAGAGCCAACCACAAGCCCTCCTTACAAATTAATCTGGGAATTTTATTAGTAATTAATCCAGCATATTGCCATTTCCTTAACATAATTAAGTTATAATTGTACAGGGTTTTTTCCTCTCTCTTTTTTTTAATCAAGACAACAGTAATACTTCCCTTGAATATTCTGTCCTTAAGTGTGTCATTCATCCAGCAGTTATGACAACTTACATAATGTTAGGTTCCCAGATTCTTTTGCAAAAACTGACCCTAATGAGATGTCACAGTACATGGTATCATCTGTGCATCACGCAACTGTTGACACTGCATCTTTGTAGGCATATGTCTTTTCATTAGTTCTGCTCCCATTTCTCTGGGCATGCAAATTGCATTTTAAAAAGTGAATAAAAAAAATAGACACAAACATAATGTGGGGGCAGGGGAATGTTTTTTCCCCCCATTATGTGCACATTGCAGAACAAGCTCTTAGGCCCGAAAGTCCCTGATTGCTTATTGAAAGTGTCAAGAAATTTTAGCTCATGGTATCCAGAAGACATGCAGGCATTGGGGGGGGGGGACCAACCTTCCTTAGCCTCGGGGAGCCTCCAGTTCCTTTCTGCCCATAAAAGAGTAGGAATGGGCAGAAGATGAGAAATGTTGGGAAATCTGTAATGTTTTGCAGATGAAATGCAAAACAGAATGCAGTGAACAGCTCATCTGATCCTGCTCACAAAAACCGCTTGTTATTATTCCTCATAAACTATCCCAGCAGAAAAGATTAATTTGATTTCAGGATAAACTCTTCCCAGCTAACTGCCTCACCTGTTCTGTGCCCAAGAGGATTTGATGCAATCCTCAAGTGGGACACACACAAAGACACACCCTTTGTTCCATCAAAACTGTGGGTGATTATTGCTTATAAAAACTCTGAGCAAGACATCTAACGCTCCTGGGAGAGACCTTGCACAGCAGCACCAAACAAACTTATGATAACAAACCTTTTCAATTGATAAGCCAGAGTTAAAGGCTGAGAAGTTGGATAAAGGAGAAAGCAAACAGGTGCAGTGAAGTAGGTGAATGACCCTGCAGACAGTGAAACTGCATACACGTAGTCCTCAACTTACAATTGTTCAAAGTTACAACAGCACTGAAAAAAATTACTTATGAACATTTTTCACACTTACAACCATTTCAGCATCCCTATGGCCATGTAATCAAAATTCACACACTTGGCAACCGATTCACATTTATGATGCTGTCCCAGGGTCATTTGGGTACCTTTTTGCAACCTTCTTAACAACTCTGACAAAATGGAGCAAAATTCACTTAACAACTGTCTCACCTACCAACAGTCATTTGGGTTCAATTGCGGTCATAAGTCAAGGACTACCTGTAATTAGTTAAAATACCAGATTAGGTAATTGCAAAATAGACCAAACAAAGATAAAGATTAAAGAAAAGACCCAAAAGTGAGAAGATGAGATTAAGAGAAGGTAAGAAATGACTCTGGGTGAAAAAGCAAAGAAATAGCCTTTTCTAACTTTTATATGGCTAGAAACATTCTACGATCCACATGTACTAAATTTTCCATGCACAGAGGAGAGCAGTAGCATGTAATTCTGTCTCTCTTTGCCACCCTACTATGTCCTGTCACCCTCTGATGCTAAAGCCACCCAGATCAGTAAAGCCTGAATCCAGAGTAGCAAAGAATGGTTGCTTGGTTCAAATATTAGGCCAAACAAATAAACAAAATTATAGCATCATTTAACCTAAGATGTATGAAAGCATAAACTATCTGGCCCCATTTAACCTTAGTCTAGCATGTTGCACAAACCTTGTCCATACATTGGAGGGCAACTTTCTACAGTGAGGAGCCTGCTATGGACATGTAGATACCACATAATTTAGAACTAAACTCATCCCATTGCTCTGCTTCATGAGGCTGCAAGAGACCTCAGGTTGCTTTGCTTTTATTATATAATTTTGTCCATGGGTTTAGCCATTTCTGGATCATTGCTCAAGGCCCAGTGAGTAGGCACACATTAACATGCTTCATTTCCAGAGATTCTGATCAAACAGACATAACCATTTCGATCCAGTAAACCATAATTTATTGTATCAAACAGGACGGTTCTACTCATATGTTCCTCTCTTTTCTTCATTTCCGTATTTTCTCATTTTTCTTCATATTTCTGGAGTTTGTTAAACTAAAGTTTGGCATCTCAAAATCATCTAACAGTATTGAAAATTACATTTCCTTCTGGGTTGAAGCCATGTCAGTAAAAACAGCCTACGGCTCCCTAATACAAATGCTGTAAGAAGTTGGCTTATCAAATAATGGAGATACTAGAGCAGAAAGGAAAAGATGGTGCATATAAGCTGAGTTCTTATTCACATCATAATATATCCATCTTTGCTGATTCATTTTACTTTTCCTCTATTAGATTTCATTCCTATAATTCAAACAAGCAACAGATTTGTCATTATAAATGTCAGGCCTAGCCAGAGAAGCCTTCAAATGTCCCATTAGATCAGAATATACGAACACAAGTATCTATAATACACTTGTCTAATAACTTCCCTTTCTAGCTAGCAGTGATGATGTTACCTAGTAGGATAATGAAATGTTTACATGAAAAGACTTAGCTCGGAGAGCATCAAGGATCCCACCTTTCCTCTCTAATAAGAAAACTCAAGAGGAACATTTGGCTACATTCTTGAACAGATATCACTCTGCCAACTATGGGGATAAAATAGCCAGATAAAAGTTGGTCCAAGACCTTTCTCTTTTAGTTTTCCTAGCAGCAGAACTGGCTGATGGGGAAAAAAGATAGACACACCTCCTCCAGAAATCAGGGAAGAGTCAATCTTGCCCAAATTTCTCACAGCAGTGAGGAATCAAATTCTAAATTTTCTTTCATTTTGGATCAGCTCAAAGTCTTGTCCAATTCCTTTCACAGCTATTTTTCTCTGAGGCTGAGTCTCCATTTGGGATGAGGCTTTATTTCTTTGTTTACACTTCCTCATAGGCAACCACTGAGTGATAAAATATGCACTGTGACATTACAAGCAAATCCTATGACATATGTACCCATGTCATGGGACTGAAATTCAGAAGATCAGGGATAAAAATTGTGATGCATCATCAAGCTTTATTCCTCAAGCATTTACTCCTTATGCATTTACTCTTTAAATGAAGTCCTTTTCCTCTATGCTTACCATCATGTTTCTCTTTGGTCCTGTTTTCTGACAAAATAAATACTGTTTTTGCAGATACATGCTTACTGTCAGCTGGTGTCTTGGGGACCGTAATGTGGTAACAAGCCTCTGACAGACTGGGTCTCTACAGATTGACTATCCACTGCTGATTTTAAACTGCCCTTATTTTGGTTTGGGTTTGGGTTTGGGTTTGGTTTGTTTGCTTATTTCATGTATTTGCAGAAAGAAGTTATTGTCCTTGTTGAGCTTTGCTGAAATAACTGCTGTCTTTACCCCAAGCTGTCCTGGTTGGATGGATCAGGTCCATCATGAGATTTTTTTTACAGATCTGTTACTATCTAGATCTGAGGTAGATGGAGTGTCAGGGAGGAAGAACATGTCATGTCCTTTCTGGGCAATTTGCTCACCTTTAGTCCCCACCTGGCACTCAGCTTTCTCCTGTGGCTCCCTATGGCTGTTTGCTTGTGACAGTGGCCCACCCCTCAGGCAAACAGCTTCAAGAAGACAGCTGAACCAGATGATGGTAGCTGATGGATTTTAAGCATTGACATTTTTTTGCCACACAATAACTTCAGGAAAAGTGTCAGGAGCAGAACTGTGAACTCTGTACAACCTTTGTTGATCTCACAAAAGCTTTTGATACTGTCAATCAACAAGACCTGTAGTGAATCACGTCAAAGTTTGGCTGTTCAGCCAATTCATTGAGATGGTTCACCACTTCTGTGATGGCATGAAGGCCAGAGGGCTGTGTGGAAGAGAATCCTCTAAGATACTCCCAGTCACCAATGGTGTTAACCGGGGCTGTGTGTTTGCACCCACCCTGATAGCATTGTTGTTTACTGACTTGCTGAATGATGCCTTTCAGGACAACGATGCTGGAATCACCTCAGCTGCAGAGTGGATGGGAAGCTATTCAACCTGAGAAGACTTCAAACTATTATCAAAGTGAAGAAAACTGATCTGAGAGACTTTTTGCTGACTGTGAGCTGAAGCTGACTCAGATTCAGAGATGCATGCTAGTATGGACAAATTCTCTACAAATTGTGACAACTTAGAACTTACCATCAATATATAAAAGATAGAGATGCAGCAGCCTGCTCCACATGGACCATGACAGAACCCCAAATCACAATAAAAAGGCATAAACTATTGGCAGCGGACCAGTTCAATTACCTTGGCAGCACCCTCTTCCAAGGAGTGACCGTTGATACAGAGATCAATTGCAGAATAGCAAAGGCAAGTTCTGCTTTTGATAGATTGTGCTCCAGTATGTGGGAACATGGAGGAACTAGTGCAGCCATAAAATTAAAAGTCTACAGAGCCATGCGTAGTCACTATCCTTCTTTATGCCTGTGAAATGTGGACTGTGTATCGAAGGCATGCAAGACAGCTTAACTATTTCCACATGACTTGTCTTCACAGAATATTAGGTATCAGATAGCTAGATAAAGTACCAGATACTGAAATTCTTTCTAGAGCAAGTCTATCATCAATCCACACACTGCTAATGAAAGCACAGACCCAGTAGGCAGGCCACATCATTTATATGCAGTACGAGTGCATACCCGAGCAGCTCCGTTTTGGGGAACTGTCTGCTGGAAAATATTTGCATGGAGGGCAGAAGAAACATAACAAAGACACATTAAAAGCCTCCCTGAAGTCACTTGACAATAGACATGACCACCCAGGAAACACTGGCTCAAAATTGCTCTATCTGACATGGCCTCATTCATCAGGGCTGTCAATGTTACAATATATGGCAGACTGGAGAAGCACAGATTAAATATGAATTGCGCAAGTCTAGAGCCATCAGTGCAACAACTCCACTGTCTACATGTCTGCTCAACATGTGCCAGGACATTCAGTGCCTGAATTGGACTGACCAGTCATCTTCAGATACAGCCAGTGGTGAGATTCAAATAATTTAACAACCGGTTTTCTGGTTGCTACCATAGACATGAGGAGGGGGGGGATGTCACGTGATTGCAAACGATGACTATGTTGATGTAATGCACTTAAGTTAAGTAAATACTTACACATATTAAGCTATGTGTAGGGCTAGCAGACTGCAAAAATAACAGCTTTGCTCTCCAGACGTGTAAATGTGTAGCTTAACCTGCTGCTGGAAATTCTATTTGCTCAGTTTACAGTTCAATATATTGTGTGAATTGAGAACATTAATAATTATCAGGTTCACTCACCTAACCTACAAAGGTACTTTTTCCTATTTTCCGGCAACTGCAAGGCGGGATAACATGAAAACCCATCTCCCGAGGCCGGGCGAAAGATAATTTCTCAAGTCGCTGCCACAGTCCGCCCCTCTGATGGGCGCAGCCGCTCCCACGAGTGGTGCTCCGCATAGCCAGTCAACATATCTCTATGGCTTTTGCCTTCACCTTTCCTGTTTCCGGTCTCGGCCTCCTTTGGCAGTAGCGGGGCCTCTGGGGCGATGGCAGCTGTACGGGGCCTCATTATTTTGGTGAAGGTGACCAAGCCGGAGTCCATGGAACAGGAAGAAGGCAAGCTGTTGCTTCAGACTGGAGCCCCCACTACCCCCTCTGCCGAACTGGTGCAAACCAGTTGAATCCCACCTCTGGATACAGCACATTTAGTTTTCATATGACTAATAGTACTGAGTTCTTCATCAATTATGATGGATGAACAAAACCATCTAGATCTATAGCTGTTGCTTATGTTCTCATTCCAAGATCTCCTAAATCAACATAAACTTTCACATAGAAAGCCATGAAAACAGTTTTTCCATCATTAAAACAGACTTCTGATATATGGATCACAAAGTGATTAGACTAGATATATGTAATATAAAATCAGAAACAGAGATGTTAACAAATAGGAAAACCACTAAGAATTAAGGCTAAAATTAAAAAAAAAGGGTTTTCCTGTAACTATTATCCATTGCTTAGAGGAAGTACCCAAATGGAAAGTCTTATTAGGAAAACCAGTATTCACTGATCTGAATAATAATTTATAAAAAGTCTGCAGACTACAGTTTTAAATCAGGTAAGTCAAGTTTTTTCCTTGACAACCAACCAACCAGACATTATTTCTAATCTATATTTTCATGGATATATTCTGTTCAGTTATAGTACTGAAATTTATTATTTATTTATTATTTTTTATTATTTAAATTTATATACCGCCCTATCTCCCTTACGGGACTCAGGGCGGTGAACAGGCAATAATAAAAAACAATAAATATTGAATAAAAAGCCTGCTCTAAAATACCCCATATAAAACCCCTAACAAAGCCCAATCAAAACTACGCCAGGCCGGCCGCATGGAATAGATGGGTTTTCAAGGCTCGGCGGAAGAGGCGCAGGTCCGTAGTTGTACGTAGGTCGGGGGTAGGTCATTCCAGAGGGCAGGAGCTACCACAGAGAAGGCTCTCCCCCTGGGGGTCGCCAGCCGGCATTGACTGGCCGACGGCACCCTAAGGAGGCCCTCTCTGTGGGAGCGGACTGGTCGAAGGGAGACATTTGGTAGGAGGCGGTCTTGCAAATACCTAGGTCCATTGCCATGGAGCGCTTTAAAAGTTGTTACTAACACCTTGAAGCGCACCCAGAAGGCCACCGGCAGCCAGTGCAGCTCGCGCAGGAGAGGTGTTACACGGCATTAATCACACTTGTGGCATTAATCACACTTGTGGATGCTCTCTGGGGATAGCGCATCCATCCTGGTCCTCCTTGATCTCTCAGTGGCCCATGATCAAACATGGTATCCTTCTGGCCAAGCTCAGGGTTTGGAAGTGAAGGAATTTGTTATGGTGGTTCTCCTGTTTTCTTTGAGACCAATTTCAGCTGATGCTGGAAGAAGAAGAGAGCTTTCTGCTTCCTTGGGCTCTGTTCTCTCTCCACTCCTTTTTAACATCTATAAGACACTACTGGGAGGTCATTGATCAGCATGATGCAGTTTCATCCGTAAATCTTTGTGATGGCCAGACCTATCTGTTCATTTGGTATCTTCAGGAGAAGGAGGGGGGAAGCAAGGGTTGTTTCATACGGGAAGATTTTTTTTTATAAAAATCGGCTCAGCTGCTGTGGCTGAATGAAAATCATATTTTCAAAATTATGACCATAACAAAGAAGGCAGCAAAACTGATTCTAAAGTTGTGTTTATTAGTGGCATGAACTTGTGCTGCTTTCTCTGTGTTTATCTTTGTCTGTAGTGTGAGAGCAAGAAGTAGCTTATTAATGTGCAGAGATTGCATACCAATGCTTAAATCCTGTTGAAGCTTCCAAGCTAGTATGGTGTTTCTGCAAAGGATTTATAAATGGTGTTTGAGTTAAAAAATCCATTGAAACAGCAGTGATGGAGTTCCTATATCATACTAAGCCACAGTTTGTTCAATAACAAATTTTGGCACAAACCAGGTTCACACAATATATTAAACCTAAAACCATAGCTTTCACGTAACCAGGGCTTTTTTTGTCATAGAACGGCCAGAACGGAGTTCCGGCGCCTTTTTTGGATGCAACTTTGTAGGGTAGGCAAGGCGGGCTGTATGATGTGTGTGAGTTCCCGGCACTTTTTTGTTTTATAAAAAAAGCACTGCACGTAACTAACGATAACTGGTTCTCACTGTCCTAAGAGACTGTCCACTTGTTTAGAAAGGAGGGATACCAAAGTCATCACTTCACCAATTATAGTCCCTAATCATTAGCACGAAGTCCTTCCTTCCCTATTTTCTGCAGATCCTTAACACATCTAATAAACTCAGAACTGCAATCCTGCAACAAGGTTGAACTGAAATGGTATGACTTAAAAACACAAACTTATATTTGGCATGCATGAATCTCAGGTTTACGTTTCTCTTCCACTGCTTCCAAATTCAGTTAACTATAGATTAAGAAAATGAAGTGGAATCTGTCCCCAGATGTTCTTGAGCTGCAGCTCCCAAATGTTCTGATATTCTTGCTAAAATAAATGGAACTTAGAATGCAGGAACATGTGGAGCATAACAGATTTCCAAACTTAGTGAACCACTGAACCACTGTAAACTATAGTTAATCTTAACAAGAATTTATTTAAACATGCTAACTTTATACCAGAATGTTTAACCAGCCGTAAAAAAATTTGGACCTCCTCCGAGCAACTGCCTATGAAAAAACAACACATGTCCAAGGTCCCCTGACACATTAAATCATGGTTTTGCCTACATAGCACATAGTTCAGATTAATTTTTACAAGTATCCAAAGTCAAGCACCTAGTGTACTTAAAAAGAATAAAAGTGTTTATATATGTGTGTGTGTGCGTATGTGTATATGTGTAGTGTATGTGTATATGTATATATATGTATGTATATACACATACATACATATATATATATATATACACATACATATATACATATATACTGTACATACATACATATATATATATATATACATATACATCATATACATATACATCATATACATATACATACATACATACATACATACATACATACATATATAGATATATCAGGGGGGAATGGAACTTTTGATGGAATTTTCAGGATAAATGAAAAAGAAGCTATTTTAAGCAAGCAGACTGACAGTAACATAGCTTGTGCAAGGCTTGATCTCCTATCTCTTGGAAGAAGAGATTGTTGATTTGACTGAGTGCTGAACCAGGTCTGTAATGGGTTCAGCAGAAAGGAGGAGAACAGGAAAATGAAATCTTTGACAGTTCAATGGATTTTGAAAAGAATCACATGTACAGCAAGTGCTAAAGGAAAAGGAAGGTTCGTCTAAAAAAGAATGCAGTGTGCCATGATCCCTCCAATAAATTTCATTCTGCAATTTTAGAGTGTATTTCTAGTACATGCTTATTTACCTGGAGTTATTGTTAAGCGAGGAAGGAAATGTTGCAATAAAACTTTTGTTTTCAATATCTTTAGAAACACATGTTACAAGTCCACACAACATGGACAGTTATGCTAAAATGAAATCAGGTTGTTTCTCCAACAGAAGAGAATATTTCTAGCCCTGGGTTGAACTGTCAAGTCCTTCACGCACTTCAAGCTTGGCTGTTTTCTTGCAAACGTTTCATTACTCAACTAGGCAACCTCACCAGTGTGTGAGGAAGCAGCAAGGACACCAGAGGGTGTTTCTGCTTCAACATGTTGAATGGAACCAGGAATTGACAGCCTGCTATGTGAATGAGACTATGCCCAAATATGGTTTATTTGTTGAGGGAGAACATAGCAATTAGGTCTAACTCCTACTTTTTGAAATGGGCTCTCTCTAAACTTCATTTGGAGTTCATTTATCTCCTGAGCTTAAAAAAATAAAACTCTTAATATGCTTCCCTTCCCCAAGACCTTTATGAAGATAGAAGAATATTTCTTTGCATAACAGCATTATGCTATTAAAAGAAGTTTTACATTGATTATTACATTGTTATTCTGCTGATATTGTTCTATATTTATATTTTACATCACTTTACTTATATTGTGTTTATGGATAAGTATACATCAAATAAAACTTCTACATTCTCAAGGGCGCAGAAGAATTTTCAACTACCCTACAGGGACCAACAAATTGTGTCTGGCTTGACTAGGCATATTTGAAATTACATGAAATTTACTACCATCACCACCAGATAGATTCACAACTGGATGACCAACTGTACTCAAAGTATAATTCTCAATGGAACTACATCTAAATGGAGAGAAGCATGCAGTGGGATACCTCAACGGTCTGTCTTAAGACACAATACTCTTCAATATTTTCATAAATGATTTAGTTGAGAGGATAGAAGCAGGAAAAACCAAACGCACAGGTATAGAATAGGTGGTACCTGACTCAATAACTGAGAGTTGGATCTAGTACTCCTAGTGGACAACCACTTAAGTATGAGCCAGCAGTGTGCGGCAGCTACCAAAAAAACCAATGCACTTGTAGGCTGCATCAACAGAGAGGTAGTATCAAGATTACATGAAGTGGTAGTACCATTTTATACTGCACTGGCAACACCACATACTGTGTCCAGCATCATACAAAAATGATGCTGAGACCTTAAAAAGAGTATAGAAAAGAGCAATAAAGATGATAAGGGATCTGGAAGCTAAGGTGTATGAACAGTTTTGGGAATTAGGTATGTCTAGCCTAATAATACTTGGCCACCTAATGAGAAGGAAGGACTCACTGGAGAAGGGCCTAATGCTGGGAAAGATTGAGGGCAATAGAAGAAGGAGACGACAGAGAATGAGGTGGCTGGATGGAGTCACTGAAGCAGTAGGCGTGAACTTAAATGGACTCCAGAAGATGGTAGAGGACAGGAAGGCCTGGAGGAACGTTGTCCATGGGGTCGCGATGGGTTGGACATGACTTTGCAATTAACAACAACAACAAGCCTAATAAAGAGAAAGATTGGGGATGACATGATAGCACTCTTCCAACACTTAAAAGGTTGTCACCGAGCAGAGGGGGTCAACCTTTTTTCCAAAGCACCTGAGGGCAGGACAATAAGTAACAGGTGGAAAATTATTAAAGGAATTCCAACCTAGAATTAAAGAGAGATTTCCTGACAGTGAGAAAATTAATTAGCGGAATGGCTTGCCTCCAGAAGCTGTGGGTGCTCCTCCACTGGAATCTTTCAAGAAGAGGTTGGACAATCTTTTGTCCAGAATGGTATAAGGTCTCCTGCTCAAACAGGGGGTTTGACTAGAAGACCTTCAAGGTCCCTTCAAACTCTGTTATTCTATGTTATTCTACTATACTGTTTTTTAATATGTTATGTGTCTTCAGAGCTTGGGAACATTTCATTTCCCATCTCCAAGCAATCTGGCCTCACTCTAACTGTTTTAGGAGGTTTTGTAAGAGAAAGGTATTTTGGTGGCTTTTTAGCTTTCCACCATATAAATCAATCAGGTTTTTTCCCCAGAATGACCAAACAAATGCATACAGCATGACACAAAGGTACACAGAGGGGATGCAAAAAAAAATTATTCCTCTTTTGCAAAGATTCCTTTTTCACTTCTTTCCTGTCATCCAGACACCATTCAAAAATCTTTCACAGGTTCCGTTTTCAGCCAAAGGGATTAAAGTGACTTTCATCCAGATCACCATATGATTGCAATATTTTTTATATTAAGCTGCCTTCAAAGACAATTCTGAAGATACATTATTATAGAATCACCCCTAACCTGAATTTGCTGCACCCCTGGTAATTCAAAAATCTGGAATTACTTAAAATGCTCTGTGTTGCATGGCACCAGTATATATTTGGGGCTACCCTACCAAATATGATTCTGCCTGTCCAATCTGATCAATGGGAAGTGTTACATTATGCCTCTGCTTGTTGTCTTTTTTGTATTGTGAATTGCCCAGAATCTCACAGTTGAGGCGAAAATGGTAAAATACTGAATGAAGTTTGTTGAATTACAACAACCACACAGAAAGACATTCCTTACTGTGAGGAATATAAAAAGCTGTGGTACCTAAAATTTCCTTTGCTACTCAAATAATGAGCAGTCATGAGAGTCCTACATTCTTTTGCATTTGGCCAGATTCCCGTCATCTCCACCAAACACACACAGCTGCAAAGCTGGAGAGAAATAGTTTAGTTCTCTTTCTGTGTTTTGCATTTCTAAATAACATGATGAGAGAGCACGTGGAATTGGAAACTAAATATTAATGTCCTAACACCTGGAAAGCTGCAGCTGGTCAGTATAGACAATATTGGTCTCCTCCCAACTTGTTTAACTCCATCTCCCATGATTCTGCAGCTAGCATAGCATCATGGGATTTGAAGTAAAACATATCTGGAGTATATTAAATTAGAGAAGGATGATCTCGTCCAGGGGTCTTCAAACCTGGCCCTTTTATGACTCATAAAAGCATGCCAGGCTGAGGAATTCTGGGAGTTGAAGTCCACAAGTCATAAAAGGGCCAAGTTTGAAGATCCCTGATCTAGTCTAAGGCAGCTTTCTCTATTCAAGCGGAGAATAATATGGAAGTTGAATGCTATATAGTCTACTGAATTGCTCTTTCTGTAGATTCATCTTGGACTTCTTTCTCTGCATCCAACCCACTCCACAGAGTTGTTCTGTCATGGGGAAAATAGGAGGAGGTAGGTATGTCCACCACATTGAGTTATTTACAATATAAAAATAAAGACGGGATATAAATAAGTGAATAAATCTATATGCATCTAATATAATTTGAAATAATTTTAATGTGAAACTTCCTTAAAGAAGAAGTTTCAAGCGACACAAATTTGAACATAACCTACATAAGTTGTTCATGCAAGCATCCATTAAAAGGGCCATAAAAGCACGGTCAGCCTCAAAGCAGGCTAGGGGCACCTGTGACTATCTCCATGTTGTTAAAAAGTGACTGTCTGAATGCTAACCTTTATGACAGGTGGGGATGTCTAGGAGGTTTCTCTAGGAATAGATTCAAAAAAAACTATTCTTGGCCATTTTTAAAAATTCATAGAACGTGTACTTCCCAAATTTTCAAGCAAACTGTGGAATGCTTACATGTGCAACTATACACAAAAAAGGTATGCATTAAGAACCCACTGAACAAAAATTAATATTGTAAAGCATTGGAAAAAATGTATACATTAGAGAAAGAACAAAGATGCAAATATTTAAAAACTGAATGGACATTTTTGGATGTACTAACCAATACTCGAATAAAATGGAAAAACGAATACAAATCAAACTAAGAAGTCCTGAAATGCCAAACAACTTTATGTGACTTGCACACATTACATTACTTTATTTATGTATAAGGTTTCTTAAACCTGGATTCAATCTGACCTCCAATATCACATTTAGTTTTCATGATAACATTTCCAATGGTCTGCTCCTTTGTTTCATGCCAAAAGAGATGGGCAAATCATTTATATACATAGGAGAAATTCAAAAATGTGCTTGGGGGGGAGCACTGCAAGGTATTGTAGACTCCAATGCAAGAAGCACAGACTTTCTCTCCCAAGCATATTGTTTTACAAAAGGCAAGTATTAAGACTCTTTCAAGCAGTTGCTTTTTAAAAAAAACCAACCCTTTCAAACTGAGAAACACTTTGAAGCTTTATCAGCAAGTTCTTTCTTCTGACAAGCTTTGCACTTTTCTGACCATAGACAAGCTGATATTGCCTAATTCAACCCCACAGCTGATGGGGTGATTGCCAGCTAAGTTGCTGTTAGTCTCCAGACTGAAGTGCTGATTCTGTTCCCGTGGGGGAAAGCATCACATCATGCATTCTTGTAAACGTCTGCTGCTCACTGTACTCCATGAAAGAGGAGGAGGAGGAAGAGGATGAAGCAGCTCTCAAATTATAAATCTGAAGGGTTTTATTTTTCACAGTTGTGGCTATTGCGATTTCTTTTTTTTTAAGTTGAATTTAAACAGCTTGGAATATAGCAGCTGGAGAAGAGAAGAGAAGAGAAGAGAAGAGAAGAGAAGAGAAGAGAAGAGAAGAGAAGAGAAGAGAAGAGAAGAGAAGAAGAATCTAGAAAGCTCTTTAGGGCAGGGGTCCCCAATGTCTGGTCCATGGACCGGTACTGGGCTGCAGCATGCCAGCAATCAGGCCGCACAAACAAGCAAACCCCCATCTGCGGGATGCAGGCAGCACACAAAACCATGCCCCTTCAGTCCGCGGAAAAATCTCTCTCCACATAACCAGTCCCTGGTGCCCAAAGGTTGGGGACCTCTGCTTTAGGGGATCAGAAGCAAAATATGGCCATGTTAGAACACTCTAGAAAGAACACTCTAGATCCTCGTTTCTCAGCCTTGGCCATTTTAGGATTTGTGGGGTTGAACTCCCAGGATTCCCTAGCTATTCCCCATTGTGGCTGGGAAATTCTGGGTGTTGAAGTCCACACATCTTAAAGTCGTCAAGGTTGAGAAACACTGTTCTAGATGCACCATACTGCAATTCCAATCATTCTCAGCCATGATGGTGAAAATGAACAGTGCTTATCGCTAATGATAGGGAAAATTTCTGATCATTCCATAGCCAAAAGTTTTCGAAATCCATGTTCCTTCTTACTAATGGAGATGTTTGTGACCTCTGTTCAGGTATTTTTTTAAAAAGCAAACAAAATTTCTCATTCAACAGTACCATCTAAAGTCAGTAGGTACAGCTATTCTCAGCATAGAAAAAAAGAGTTCTTCTCCTTGTTTATACATGTTAGAGATGAACAGACTGTCAGGAAACTTTTAAAAAGGGTGGCAACTTTATCATTACAAACCATAATGGATTCATGACCAGGATACAGAGCTCTGTAGGCCTAGATAGGAAAAAAACTGCATTTCTTTCACATTTCAAGATTTTTAAATCAACTTCTTTCTACCCTATTTATTTTTAAAAAATGGCAGATTTCAGTAAGGTTCTACTGTATTAAAATATTATTTAAAAAAAAAAAAAGCTTAGTTATTCCTTGGTCCAGCACAGCTAGAGCTGGGAAAGCTGCAGTTAAAAAAAGAATGAAAGAAACTGCTTCTTTTTCTTGCCCAGGACATTCCCAGCCAGTGACATGAGTGGAAAGCTTGATTGAGACACTGCCCACTGGTTTAATTATTGCATTTTTAGACCTGCACAGAAACACAGTTAGTCACAGTTTTCATTATCACCTATTAAAAATAAATTGGACTCTGAGTTAATATGAGGTTGCAGCATTCACCAAAATCATTAAATCTGAACAATCATTAAGTTTGGAACCAAACCAATTTGTAGAACTAATGTAACCTCTAGCAAACAACATACACCCCAAGGAAAAATGAAACCATCTTTTGAACTGATAAAGTTAAAAAATTCAGTTCAGATGATAAATGCATTTGTATTATACGACATCTGCCCTCATATATGAATGTGCCCCGAATAACTGTAGATTATATTGTAAATAAAGCCATTCTTTTCAGCCAATCTTCCAACCATAATGCTGTTTGCTTACACATTCTGCCAGTCCCAATAACAAATGGGTTCATGCATTGCTCCAAGGCATAGTGTGATTTGTTTACAATTTAGCAGCGGATAAGCTATTTTGGCATCTTGGCCAATGTGGCTTATTCAACAAATCATGATTAAAACAAATAATTTTGCAAAATGTACATTCAGTCTCAAGTCTCAAGCAAAAAAATATTACACAATGTACAGAGGAGTGACTCCCATCCACAGTATGCACACATATCCAAGAATATACAGTATCTACAAATGAGGTTTGATGAGTGATAACAAAGTCCTTCATTTTCAAACCATACATTGTGGAGACAAACTATCTGCTCTCTGCTATATGCAGATAGTATACTTGACCTGAGCTAATCCACATGCTTTATTAAGTTTCAGTTTCAGTTTGGGTATACAGTAGTCTCAATTTACAACCATTTAATTAGTGACCATTAGCACTGAAAAAAGTGACTTGCAACATTTGTTGCATTTGCAACTGCTGCAGCAATCCCACATCATGTGATTAAAATTTGGGAGCTTGGCAACTGGCATGTATTTACAAAGGTTGCAATATCTGGGGATCGTATGATCGCCCTTTGCAACCTGCCCAACTGACTTATAACATGCAAACTCAATGAGGAAGGTGGATTGGCTTAACGATTAACAACTGGAGTGATTCGCTTAACCATGGCAAAAAAAGGATCATAAAATTGGACACAAGTCACTTAACAACCACCTTACTTATCAACAAAAATTCTAGTTGAATTGTGGTTATAAGTCCAGGACTACATAATTACTCAGTTGCTGGAGAAATGATTCCATCTACAGATAACAAGTTGGAAGAATCGTGGTGAATACTGCTATTTACAGAGATATGTAATGGTTTCTGTGTTATTTTACTAAAAATATACCAAATTGTACCAAATAGATAAAAATTTAGGAATATCTTTAATACAAAGTCCATCTAATCCAATCCGGACCAGTATCTATTTAACTTCATTAAATAAGATTTACACCAAGGTAGCAAAAGACCTGGAAAGTGACACGCTGAAATACAATTCTTTAAAGAGTTTGTAACAAGTATGATGAGACAGCAAAATCTTAGGTTTGCTTATCTGGAAAGAAATTGCATTCGGTTTAGTGTGGCTTAGTTTCAGAAAAGCATGAACAGGGAATGTACAAAGTGGAATCTACTTTCAAGTAAGCATGAACAGGATTACACTGCAAAACATTCTTAAAATAATGTAAGTCCTGCCATGTGGTAAAACCATAAGAATATTGTGATTTCTGAGTGAATATTGCTACTTGGAAAGTAAATCAGAAGTTAAACTTTTACCAGATAAACTATGGAATGTGTGTGTGTTCTGAACATTGTACAGCTGAACCAAATGCATATAGTTTGCAGGATTTAATCTTCAAATTATAGACCTAGGAAGTGCACTTTGTGTCCAAGAACAACACTAAACCATTCTAGTTTAAAGACTCTTTAACCATCCACAAAAGCTGAATATCCTATTAAACAAGAACATTTTAAATGCATTAAGGCCATTTTCAACAAATGACACTGAAATTTGTTTTTCGCAGTTCCCATTTCTGCAACTTGAATATAGAATCCCTCTTAGTTAAATGCACATTTGATTTAAAACTGTCTAGCTATCGCATAGTTAAGAAGTGAACTCATTTCAGATTTAAAAGGCTTTAGCGTCTTCTTGTGAAAATACCCTTAAAACTGAAGGGAAGAAAAAAAAAATGCAATCTCCATCCCTCTTTATTTCAATCAAGTACTGTACTTAAGGGACCAAACATATTAATTGCTGAATGATGCTTTTTGGCTTCCAACTGTTCCACAATCTTCCTCTAACGGTGCCTGAAGCATCACTTAGGATCCAGTTATCATAGGGCACCTATGCATCCCTTCATTGGCTTCGATCTTTGATCAGGCCAAAATCCTGACAGCTAAGCGGGGGAGGAGTGTGGAGGAATCAGAAGACACAAGGACTTGCTTTAGGCACAATGTTTTATGTTTTTATTTCTTTAAAGTGTAACATTGTACTCATACACGCATGCACGCACACTCTGTGTGTGTGTGTGTGTGTGTGTGTGTGTGTGTGTGTGTGTGTTAGGGTTGCCAGGTCTGCTTCCAAAAAATAGCGGACAAGGGGGGGGAGGGGTTAAGTAGTAAAAAAAAGTAGACTGTACAGCTTTAGATTACGTGCCATTTCATCATAAAGCTTTTGAATTAAAAAAAATGTCCACTATTTTGTGAAAAAAAAATAGTGAACGTAATGTGGGAAAAGTGGACTGTCCACTCAAATAGTGGACACCTGGCAACCCTAGCTGTGTGTGTGTGCAGATTCATAACACCACACTCTACACCTATACTATGCAACAGCCAAACCAGTCTCACTTTCCCCGAGATCTCTCTGCTCACATCCGAGCCAAGACCGTTTTAGCCCGGGGTGTTGCATAAAACTCAGCCACCATCCCGTCCAAATGATTTACTAGTGAAACCAGAAACTTGTGCTGATCGCGTGAATTATGGTTCGGTTCACCTCGGGAAAGCAACACTCCGTAAATAAAGGCGGCTTGACTGCCTTTCGAGGGCAGCCCCCGAGCCAGTCACCCGGGGCAAATTTTTCAACGGCAAGCGCTCTCTCGCTCTCTCGCTCTCCCTCGCTCTCCTTTCTCCCACTTGGCCTGCAACGCAACAACAACAACAACAACCAAAAAAAAACTTGGCGGGGAAACCGGCTTTCTTTTTAAGGGGAATCTGAGCGAGGGGGGCTCCCTCCGCCCAGCAACCGCAGCCGCCAAGCGGGAACCGAAGCTCCGCCCGGGCAGAAGACGAGCAGGTGTCTGGTCACCACGTGGGTTTCGAGAGGCTGATTTGTTGCACCCGAACCAACTTGGCCGCTGCGATCCGAAGTCGCTGGCGCGTTCCTGGCCAGCGGGGAAGCCCCGTTGTCCTCGCACCGGTCCCCTCTCTCCCCTCGGCCCCCTCTTCCCCGCCAAGATCCCACCGAGGAGGGGAGGCGAGGCGGGGCGGGGCGGGCCCTTCACGTACCTTTGGCGTCTGCCGCCCTTCGGCTCCCGCCGCTTCCAACTTCCTCCGGGCCCCGAGGAAGAGGAGGAGAGCGGCGATCCACAAGATCCCCAGGAGAGACAACGCCAGCCGCCGACTCATCCGCCTCATCTTGAGTTTGGGGGGAAGAGGAGGGAAGCGGCGGAGGGGGAGAGAAAAAAAGTCTGCCTGGCTTTGGAAAAGCGGGGAGGCGGGGCGGGGTTGGAGCTGACGGGCAACGCTTCCCGCCCCTCTTAGCGGGCGAGGGCGCTGCCGGCGGGATGAGTTCAGGCGAGCCCCGCGAGGGGGCACGGCGAAGTAACGCCTCCCCCCCTCCCACGGAGCAGCCCGGGAGAGGAGGAGGAGGAGGAGCAGGAGGGGTCTACAAGCGGAGCTGGCAGTCCCGGGCCGTCCTCCCTGCGTGGGGTTGGCGGGCCAGGGAGGAGGCAGCTGGAGGGGGAGGCGCCGGGGGTGGGGAAACGGAGCGGATGGGTCTTCCTGCCGCGGGATCGGAGCGGAGCGGTCCACCGGCGGGCTCTGCCTGCTGCCGGCTTCCCGGGCGCCAAGGGAAGGGATCCCTCGTGGCTCAAGCCACTGGCCAAAGCGGGAGAGCTTCTACCCCCGCCTCTGCCGGCACCGATTTCGGATGAAATCCCGCCCGCAGATCGGTCCGCCGGGCTTCCTCCTGCCCTGGCAAGAGTAGCCCGCCACACGCTTCCCGGGGCGAATGGAGAGGCAGGCGCGGATGGCGCGCTTCGCTTTGCCTATTTATCCCCTACCCAGGTCAAGCTCGCCCGCCGGGAAGGGCTGCCTCGCGAGCCGCCTCCTGCCTCCGCTTCGCTTGCCGCAGCTGTCGCCGCCGCCGCCGCCGCCGCGCCGTGCTGGCAGCTCCCCGCGAGGATGAGATAGCCGGAGCTGAAGGAGGCTCCGGCGGGGATTGGCGGCGAGCGAGGGGGTAAGCTCGAGAAGGCCGGCTTCACTCCGGGGCCGGTGGACTCGGCTGACTGAGTTGAGGTGGGCTGAGGAGGCCAAACGCGGCAACTTTGGAGCGAGTTCGGTGAGAAATGCCCGACCCGGCTCGGGCAGGAGGAAAGAGGAAAGCTGCCTAAGAGGAAAAAAAGGCGCTGTTAGCTGATGGGGCAACCATTCGCGATCCTACGGTTGCTGACTGCCATTCACACAGTTGGGATTTCCTTTGCGTCGACGGGGCCCTGCTTCAGAGGATCGGGACGAAGAGTAGCTCGGGGCGAATAGCGCGACGCCCTGCGCGTTTGTGTCAGATTACCTCGAAACCCCCGGGCATCCATCTTCTCGCTGCGAGTCAGCTAAAGTTATTTCAAGATTAAGCTCGCGAGGGAAACAATAGCCTCAAGTTACGCAATTTTGGCGGCTCCTTATTCCGCCCTCGTCTATCCTTTGCCAGTTATTACACCAATGGGTAGGCAGGACAGTCTGTATAAAAATAATTCTCCCGCTTTACTCCGTGGCAGGCAGTAATATTCACACGCCTCCCCTTCATGAGAGGTTGAAGGGGGGAAAAATTATCCTGCTTGATTCCCCTTTGGGGAAGGTGTGGACAGAAGAGAAAGTCTATGCGGTACCCTGTATTGCGAGTTGCTGCCTGTATCTGGAGTACATCTTTGCATAACCTTCTCCTGGTGGTCCCTGAAGCAAAAGGAAGAAGCACAAGAAGAGAGGCTGCCTGGCAGAGGCCCATCTTGAGAAATAATTCTTCTTAGGTAGGGCTGGCAGACTCCCGGCTTGTGGCATCTTGTCTGCTCAAAAGTCATTTATTCAGAATTAAAAGACTTTTAAGCCAGAAATGTTATTTGAATACCAAAATCAAATGGGGCTCACACACCTTTTGCACAAAAATTCTCATCCCAGTTACCCATTTTATTACTAGCGTTGTTATTTCAGCAACAGTATTTGGGGGGGGAGGGGTTGTGTTGTTGCTCTTATTGTTAAATAATTGGAAATCTAAAATCCTGGTTGGTGTATAGCAAGATCAACAAAACGTCTAGTTCTGTAATCTAAAAACTACAGTTCGCACAGTTGCCACTTAACATTCATGCTGAGGCAGATGGCTTTAGGATGCTCCAACATCTACTTAGTAATAGCCGATCAATAGTAAATTATCTAGAGATGCACTGGATCTACTTTCTGCCTCCTCTAACATCATTTTGTGATTTTTCTGCAATAACTACCAACAATTGCCAACTTTTTGGTGTGTGCTGAAGATACCTAGAATTTCCAGTGCACAGAGGTTTTTTGTGTTTAATAATTTTTGTAATACTTGTGCAAGGCTTTTGATACATCCACTACTATAAGGAGGATCCAACTATGCTTTCCAGCTTAAAAGCACTTCCTTACTTGTTTGCCTGGAGACAATTCTTCCTTTACAGGCCTAAAGTGAGTAGAAAAAGGGCTCACTTTATTTTTCTGGGCAATAGCAATTTTTGTGTTTTTTCCCCCATTTTTTTTAAAGTTACATTTTATCAATGTTACCAAATGAAAATACAGTGAAATCACATATAATAGTGTGTGCAGAGACAGTTTATATTTTAGTGTCAAACAATCATTCTATGCTTTAGAAAGAATAAATTGTTGAAAAAAATTAATTGATAGGAAAGTTTTAAAAAATCATTTTTCCCAGCAACTCAGCACAACTTTTATTTATTTTATTTACTTCCATATAGACCTATTTTGCCACACTATTTGTTATTGTGAAAATTTGTAGCAAGAAGATATGGGGTGCCTTTTTTTGCATAAATTAAACAAATTAAACAGAGAAAGAACATCCGAACACTTTGTTGAGAGAAATTACATGCTTTCCACACCCAAGATACAGTAGCTTTTATATTCTATCTCTTACTTTAACAAAAACAGCTGTTTAACATTTCCGATTACAGTTAAAATATAGTATGAAGATTAATTTGCTCAACTGAAACAGCAGGGGGAAATTCAGGTAGGTGGAATTTAATTACTGGATTAGGAAAAGAGGATATGAGCTTTTAGAGCTGTCACAAACACTTAAAAATAAAATCTTCAACAGGAAACAAATCTCTTTCCAGAAAACCTAAAAAATACCAACAGGTGGAACACCTCATAGCTAAGTGTTTGTGGCAGTAACCTTGGAGAGAGAAACAAGCAAGTTTCTAGACCGTGTTCATTTGTTTTTAGAGATGTACATTGGATAAATCAATCTACTTTAGAGTTGTTAGATGGCTGCCCAAAATGGGTTCTCTGTCAAGTGACAAAAATAAATCTAGACTTTTCTAAAACCCGAAAAGAAGAGCTATAGAAAATCAGGCAGATGGTTTGTGGAGATACACAAAAACAATGGGACAGAAGGAATCCTGACTGACTGGATAATCATCCAAACATAGGGAATGTTTCATCATGAGTTTCTACTACTTGGAGAAAGGATGCTAAGTGTTTAGCTCTCAGTCTTATATTTTCCCTTGCTACACGTTATGCTGCATTCCGTTTATTAGGTTTGCACCCAACTCCAGATCTCACAAAGATATTCTCCAAAATGGAAATGATACACACGTTTTTCTTTGTAACTTCTTTAGATAATTTAAAGGCTCCTTGAAAACTAGACTCTGCTAAATAATGGTTGGATAAGAGATAATAAAATTAAAAAATATATCCAGGTAAAAAAGATGTTGAGACTCTAGAAAGAGTACAGAGAAGAGCAACAAAGATGATCAGGGGACTGGAGGCTAAAACATATAAGGAACGGTTGCTGGAATTGGGTATGTCTAGTTTAATGAAGAGAAGGACGAGGGGGGACATGATAGCAGTGTTCCAATATCTCAGGGGCTGCCACAAAGAAGAGGGAGTCAAGCTATT
>NW_015386214.1:41196-78040 GCF_001527695.2 Protobothrops mucrosquamatus | reverse complement strand
CCTGACAAACAAATCAGTGGAACCACCTGCCTCCAGAAGCTGTGAATGCTCCAACACTGGAAGTTTTTAAGAAGAGACTGAACAGCCATTTGTCTGAAATGGTATAGGGTTTCCTGCCTGAGCAGGGGGCTGGACTAGATGACCTCCAAGGTCCCTTCCAACTTTAGTAGTAGTAGTAGTATTATAACATGTCATTGTAAAGGATCAGAAATTGGCAGACTTCTATCTTATCAATGGATAGATAGAATGCAGCTATGCAGTTTGGAGGCACTTCTGGATCTAAGTCTCTGGTTTTCTAGATTAAAATAGCCAGGAGCACCATTTATTAGCTTTGTTCGGCATATAACTTGTGACAGTTGTAGTACCATCATTTGGTAACTTCCAGGCATAATACTGCATGAGGCAATGTCTATGGCTACTCTAGAAACTTAATTCCAAACTGATAATTAAGAAACAAAGAAATGGTATTGTATTGTTTTCCACAAGCATAGCTAATTTGTTCTGGACTGATTTTTATCATTAAACCCATATAAACAAGCTTGTAATTATTTTCAGCCTGGTTTTAATTTCAGTACAATTAAACATTACAACAAAATGTGTCATGTTCCTCAAATAGGTTTGACTAGTAATTGTCATTCAGAACTTTTTCACAATAAAAGTTATAGCCATGTATTAATTTCCACTGAGAGACACAAAGCATTCTATATCCAAAATACACTTTATTGTATTTCTCTCTGTGTCTCCTAATAGCTCCAAGTTCGACTGTTAAGAAGCTTGATTTCCAACAGTTGCAGAATGTTGTGGCAAAGGTAGACCACCAACACTTGTGTAATTTGAATAAACTATTTATCTTGAATTTTTATTTTACCTTTGATTAAAATCAAAAGGCCCTGTCTGGAATTCAGTTTCACTAAATTAACAGAAATTTGGTGTTTATTTAGGAAGCAGTTATACAGTCTAAATCTCTGTCTGATAAAGTGTCACATGTTCCTCAAGTTTAAAAACTCAAAATAGTTATAATATACTCGTATTTCAAAATATCCTTTTTACACCTACATTATTGCAAGTATCATGTCAGCAAAACTTTTCCTCATAGGAAACAGTGTCAGTGAATAAATTAGACATTGAAACAGATGTGAGCTTTTTGTACTAGCAGGCAGACTAGAGAATGAAAGTCTATAAAAATCTCAAATACTTCATAAACCAGTGGAAGGGCGGGGAGGAGGCAGAGCAGAAATATGATGAAGCCATAATGTCTGATGCACACATTTTATACAGTCTAGTGTAATTCTTTCTACTATTACTTTGTCTTGTTTGCTTCTTGTTTATTGACTGTTTGCATTCCCCATAACCCCATTCTTTCTGATTTCTCTTTCCAACTCACTTTTCTAGTATAACCTGGGTGTTCAGAGTATGGGCCTGAAAAGTTCATTAAGAACATATCTCAAAAGGAGACATACTACCTCAACTTTGCTGCTTTTCTGTGGTTTAGCATGGATTCAGTTAGCATACAGTATCAATAAGAAAAGAAAAATGAGGAGAAAAAAATGACAGATGACACTTCACTGCAGGAGGCAATAGAGCAGACTCACACAAGCTAAGCCTGTGGATGAGACCCAATTACATCTCATTGATTCCTTTGCTCTTCTTCAAAATTATTAAGAAACGTTGCAGCAACACCAGGTGCAAAAAGGTTGCTTGCAGGTCCTTGAGCTACACCATGAAACAATACAATGTGGTTGAGCTGCTCATGCAAGTATGAAGCATTGCCAGTTTGCTAAAGCCAAATGATCTGCATGATTCACAGAATTTTCTGGCAATTGCTTTGGCAGAGGATTTACTCCTGCTAAATTCAAAAATTTGGCATAAGCACAGCCACCCTTGAATGAAGTTGGCTGATACATGCATGGAATATTTCTACGCAAAGCACCAGACCAATGTGACCGTGTTGTTGTTTTTTCAGAAATACCTGGCTTTATTTTGTATGTCTTTAAATAGATTGGTATCTACCTGCCCAGGAAAGGTGAGAGGGCTAGTATATGGTTAACAACATGGCCCTGGCATGACAAAAATACATGCTGACATCAGTTGTAAACTTGTACTCATAGAGACAGACAGTGCAGTATAATAATGAAAGTAATGGGTAAGAGTCAGGCAGACCCAACTTCTACACCTCCTTTAGGCGTGAAAGACAGTTGGGTGAAGGTAATCAGTTCGGTGATCTTGGGCCAGTCAGCCTAGGCTGAGAAGTAAAAAAAAAAAATCTACCGTATTTAACCAACATGCACAGACCAGCTGGTAAACTGAAGTCAATAACCTTCAGTGAAGGGCTGTTGTCATCCAGTGGATTGATTTGGGCTAATAGTTATAATACTTGCAAGAATGCAATCCATAAAAATCTATTTTATTCTGAGAACTGCCCGTGAGGATTTTACATTATTAGAGATAAACAAATGTAAATGGGGATCAGGAAGCCCTCCTGTATACTGAGTTAGACTAGTACACACTTTAGGAAATGTATTATATGGGCATTGGCCAGTGCAGGCAAATATCATTGGGGTTATAAGGTCATCATATAAATAATTACATAGTTCATAAATGCACACAATAATAATCATTCATATCATTCACATCATTACAGCTTTTGACAGATGCCCATCTATATCAATTACATTTTTATCTCACCTTTCCTAAAAGGAGCTTGAGAATATAAAGTGGTTCTTTCCCTCTCTCCAATATTATGCATATGACAGGCCTGTAAAATAACTTAGATTAAAAATGACTAATCCAAATTCACTTAGAGAAATACAGAGCCAAATATAAAATTGAACACTGTATCATCCTAGCTGGATACATATTAAGCAATATGAGGGGTCCTTGGTTCTCTTTGAGCTTGGTTGTTTTCTTGCAGATGCTTCATTACCCAAATTAAGTAACATCATGAGTGCTAGTGTGTTTTTGACTAGCACTGATGTTACCTAGTTAGGGTAATGAAACATCTGCAAGAAAACAACCAACCTCAGAGAGCACCAAGGACCCCTCATTTCAAACCTGAGCTACACATATTCTCCTTTATTGATTAAGCAATATATCCTTTGTTTGGATTTAGCTAGCATGTTGCGTTAACCAGCCACTGTGCTTTGTTATCTATGGTTTATAGTTTAAGAATCCTGCAAGAATGCTTTCTTCAACAGATTCATTAAATAAGAGTCAGAACTAGCAGAGATTTCTTGTCCTCTAGATAGTCTTCTGAAAAACTATCAGATAGAAAATCTAGCTAGTATGGCTCAGAACTACAGTGTTGTCTTCAGTTTCTCAACATACATCTATTAACGGTATAGGCGCCTTGGTGTGAAGAAAAACTAGCAACCCTTGGTGCTCTTTTGCATACTTACTGGTTTTAAAGTAAACCTATTTGGGGGAAGGAGAGGATCAATCATCATCAACGTGTGTTATGCAACTCAGTCATACCTATCCTACAACTCGGAATCGGACCTTCAGACACGGATCCTTGGCCACGCCTCCTCCTCCTCCCACCTCCGGCCTCAGCCCATTTGCCTCCAGCATTTCTCCTTGGTTGGCCCTCCCCCGCCCATTTTCCCTGAGGCAGGAGGTGGGAGAAGAAGAAGGCGTGGCCAAGGGTCCATGCCTAAAAATCCTAGACCCCCTACAACTGCAGCCATTGACTTGAGTGTATAGCATTCATACATTGTTGCCCTGATTATAATATATCCATCTTTGACTTAGATAGTACTTTACTTGGGAGATAACATTGCTGGGCATTCTGGAACTCTGCAACCTATCAGTCCCATCAACATGCAGGAAAGATAGAAGTTGGCAGTACCACAACATTGGAACTACTACAGTTCATTATTCTGTTTTTTTTAATTTTGCTAATAGACTGAACTAATTACAAGGCATTACAGTCAAAATTCATTTCAGCACATGAAAAATATATGGATAGTGTGTGTACATATAAAATGTCCAGTAATGTTACAACCAGAAAATACATACATAGTAAACATTTACTGTGTTTATTAATATCCAACATGCTTTGTTTAATATCCAGCATATGCTTTGCAGTAATATTGTATTCACAAATTATTCTAGTTCAAACTTTGCAGAGAAGATTACATTAAGTGCCTGATCTTGAATATTCCTATTTGAGAGTTAAGTCAAACAGAGTTAAATTAAGCTTTAATATTATGCATGCTCTATGAAGAGGGAAAAACATATACAGGAGTAAATATATAGGCAAAAGATTTTTTAAGGAAGTTTAAGCTTTAGTCTATGAAAGTTTAGCAAGAGTAAATTTGTGTACAGTATCTTTAATATACAAATCACAATAAAGAGACTTATGGCATATTACCACCCAAGGTGAGATTAAAACCTTGTCTTTTTTAGAGAACAAATCTTTATTGAAAGTTAAAAAATTAAGAACCAAGGAAGAAAACAATAAGGTAAATACAGTAGAAATTAAATTACAGGTAAGATAATAAATATAGCTTTTCTGACAAAATGCAATCAAAAGATGGTGCCTTGCTACTTTGAGAAACATCTCCCTCTGCTGTGAAAAAAGAGATATTGACAAGGTACTAGAAATTCTAATAAATTTCCCGTGACTTATTTCTCATCATCAGAATGTGGTTATACATTCTTTCCTAGTTTGTGGAAGGCCATTTAAATCTATATAAAATGAATGAAAAAGACAGCTTTTCTTACCTGTGCTGAATTTTGATTTGTTGGAAGGAAAGGCAGCATCCACTGAACCTCAGGAAAAAAGAAAAGCTAGTCTTTGGGGTGCAAAATAAAGAGGAAATGTCATCCCAATTTCTTTGAAGTTTAAAGTGCCATGGTTCTTGTACATCCTTGAAATGGAACTGACAACGAAATCATTGTCTATAGGTCAGTTTAAAGAAAAAAATATGAGGATGCTTCCTCAGACAAAACATATAACAACATCTAGGGGTCTGGAAGAAGAATGGGAGGCAAAAGAAATACTGATGAAATTTCACAAAGCCTTAGTGTACATATCCATAATCTGAAAGATCACATTAGTTATTGATGTGCCATAAGTCTGAAATGTGATTTTATCTGTTGCTTCAATCTCTAATTTACCGTACTTCCGTGAAAAGCTCTTGAAATTGGATTTGTTCATTCTTTAAGATGGAATATTTCAGTAAGCAAATAGTTGGGGTTTCTTTGTTTTCTAATGTTGCTATTCTCGTGAGATGAGAAAAAAGTAATCATTGTTTTATTTTTCATTCTATTCTGGATAATAAATTAAAACAAAATTATATGTTCTATTTCATTTTGTGGCTCAAGGAAGATTTCAATGGAAGGCATTGTCTATGGCACTGATTTAGGCAGGGGAAGGTAACCTTTCTCGTAGAGGTTTTTCAAGTGATTTGAACAATGGCTTGACCTATGTCCATCATTAAAGGATAAAATGATTCCAGTTACTAATGGCAGCAGTGCTTGGCATTTTTAAAAGCCTTGCTATGCAGGTAGCTTGAAAGGGTTCCAAATTCCAGGGAAAAGAAACCTTCAGTCATAATCACGGATGCTACCTGAGCAGGAATTTGGAGCAAAAGTTCAGGGCTCCATTTTACAGGGGGAAATCAGGTAGTTCAAATTCAACAGATTTATACATCATAAAATCTCCAAGTTATTTAGGATGGCTGTTTGAAAAATGATTCCAAAGTGCTTAAGAACTCAAGCGAGCAAGGAACTCTCTGCTCTTTATTAAAGCAAGCATGACTTTTGTTCAATTTATGCACAAATCTGGAAATATATATATATTGCTGATTTAAGCACTCTACTCCTTAAAATTAATGCAGCCCTTGAAGCCGTAACAGCTTTTTCAGGCAGCTTTAATAAATTGCAAACAGGTACCATGCTTGCATGAGGTCTGCAGCACTTTTCCAAATCATTTGTCCTGTCATTTGTTGGACACATCATTCTCACCCACAAATGTAGAGTAAATAAGGTTCACCCAGATTTTCCTTCTTGAGTCTGTTGCGATTATGTACATGAAAGGGTTAAAGTCCTCCCTCTGGGGATTGTGCATGCTAATTACTCACAAAATTATAGTATTTCCAGTGGGCTGTAAAAGGTCTGAGTTTAACTCCTTTTGCCATCCATTTCTTCAGTCTTAGTTCATCTGTCTCTTTGTGTATCCTATTTTCCTTCTAGGTTTTTTTATGTTTTGCTAATCTTTAATAATAAACATCAAGCTATTTTTGCTAGCTAAACAGAGTGGTGCATCTGCTTGATCTGATTTGCATGCAGGAATGGATTGACGGAGAATGTGCTGGATGTAAACTAAAATTGGAAATTACCTCCAGCAGTTTTCAACATCGCTTACCATCATCAGTCACCTGAAGTACTGGCTGGGTGCATAAGCTAGTCTTACCCAAGGATAACTAGGGATAATTAAACTAACCCAAATGTTATGGGTTTACAGTGACCCAGTGAACCACAAATTGATTCCATGGGTTGGACATAGACAAGATTAGCATGTGGTTGCCTCATTTGTTGTTCAGGCTAACAACACAAGCCCTTATGTTTAGCAAGTGAGCCCTAGAAGAATCATGAGGGGGGAAAAAACTGCTTGGACTCAAGTTTAGGAAACATGTTTCATCATACTGTTTTCCTTTGCCCCTTGGGGCAATTGTTTTCAATTCTACATTGAGAGAACTCTTTGTTCTGTTAATAAAAGGATTCATGGAGAAATGATCTAGAAAGAAATACCTTCTTCTTGGGAGCTGACTGCCATTCTCTGAACTCATTTAAAATAATTCCCCAAAAGTACAGGCTTACCCTCAAATTCTTAATTCCCCTCACTCTGATTCCTTTCCACTATTGCATATGGTTTGACATATTTGATTGTAGGAATTACTCTGTTACTAAGCTCAATATATTATTCTCTGTTTGATCTAGCTTGCTGGATAAGAATTATGTGGATATTAAAGTTTAAAGTTTAGCCTTTAAGTATAACCAAATAAAATGATACCCCACTAATCAAGTCCCAGAACAAAGATAGGATATATCCCATATGCACTAGTTGATTTAAGACTTCTATAGACTCATGGCTACTTCTAGAAAGTTAGATGGAGGCTGTAGATAGGGGAACCTTAGTCCAGATTTGGCTGGTGGGCCATTTGCAACCCTGTTTTGAGCAGAAAGCTTTGACAACTGTAGCAAATGCCCTATACCTCTAAAGAAGACCCCTGCAGTATGTTTTGCATGGCTCTGCTTTTGAAGACTATCCAGAAGCTCCAATTCATGCAAACTACAGCATTCTGCTTGCTGATGTATGACAGCTGTTATAGCTAAATAACACTGATTTTGGAAGCACCACATTGGCTCTGAATAGGCTTCTGTGTATAATTCCTAGAGCTTGTTTTAACCAATAAATGTTTTACGATTTGGCTTCCAGGTATCTCCTAAACAGACCAATCTGTCTGATCCACTCAGCTCCAGTAAGAATATTAAAGGGTCCCCATTCCCAATAAATGAGTTTCATGGAGATGGGTGGCAACAGAAGATATATCTTTATTACGGCTACATCTGTATAGCATATCATGCAGAGATTTAAGTGAAACCCTTTCTTGTGATGTTCAAGAATGCAGTTTTGACAGGTTTTTGGCAGTGAATTTATGTACAATAAGGATTTTTGTACATTACCCAGAGTCACTTCTTGTGAGATAAGTGACTATATAAATTTAATTAATAAATAAAATGTTTATTTGAATAATGTGCCCTGAGAGAGGTGATGGTTTTGGGGAAAGACATTTGCCACAAGATCAAAAACAAGCAGTCTGAAAACAGACTAATCTATTCGCAAAACAAGCAATAGGTGGAAAACATCCCTTTTCTCCAAAAGAGAGTGGTTTCAAGGCTGTTAAACTGCATAGGTAGGAAAAAAAGATGTAATAACTTAAACCTTAATTCTATTATAAACTAGCTTGAATTTGATATTTAGCAGTCATTGGAATTCTTTCATGAAGGCTTTGCTATCTGTCTATAATAATCCTTCTGAGAAGATTTGTGTCTGTTTTCAGACGTCATCAAGAGAAGCTTGATGGTTTAGGAGTTCTATGAATGAGCATATATTTGTTCCATTGATTTTAGTTTTTACATTGTAAATTCCAATCCAGGTAGTTTTTGACTTACCATTAGTTGCTTAATGACATCACATTTACAATAACCACAGAAGAGGTGCTTTACTGTCAGACTCCAGCCTGGAGTTGAGACAATGAGATACAATCAATTCCAGTTTTTTATATGCTTATACCTAATAAACAGAATCTTGCCAAATTAAAGCTATAACTTTCTAAGCTACTAGATGTCTCTTGAGAGATTCTAGTGGTTACCCTGAACCTCTTTCCCCCTCCTCCCTTCAGCTCAGGACCTCGCAGTCTCTTCATCCAAGTCTCCTTCTAGGAAAGTTCTTAGTTGGCAAAATCCTCTCCCTCTTCTGCTGCAGGTGCACATTCCATCACTTCTATGGCCATAAAGCCCCCACCCACCCACTGTAAATTATTGCACTGCCCTGTCCCCTCTACGGTGACATGACTCCATGTTGGGTGCTTGGCAACCAGTCATATTTATGACCGCCATGGCATTCTGCAATGACAAGATCATGATTTGCAACATGCCAGTTTCCAGCAAAAAAAAACCCCTCCATATATATGTACAATAAGGCTTTGTGAAATTTCATCAGTATTTCTTTTGCCTCCCATTCTTCTTCCATGTGCATGATGTCACACATGATGGTAAGTAATTCCATCCTTATGTGTGTTTAATAAATCCAATGAAATCTGAGATTTCCATAAAACAGCTGAACAGGTTCATACCTTCTATTGAGCGTTATGATTTCCTTCACTTGCTCAAATGTGGATTTTCCAGAGATGTTTATTTTGACTACCTTGATATGCTATATTTGGGAGAAATAGAATCAAGTATACATGGATCCCTGGAGAAACCCCTTGCCAAATGTCAACTTTTTCTTATAAATTGCAAAGGTTTCATAGATGTTAAATAATTCAGTGTTTTCCCCTTAAAAAACTGTCAGGACTTCTTATCAGTCCCTCACCTAAATTTCTACACTCAGGTTGTTTATTTTAAAAGTCAATCTCCTCTTAAAAAAATGAGAAACAAATTTGAGCCTCATAAATGCTAAGGCTTTCTAAATCTCTTTTGACTTGGTTCTTTATTTGGTAATATCCGCCTTTAAAAATTAAATACCTCATTACTTAAATAAAGTCATCATTTATGTATAATACATGGTGATGATTGAATCATAATAATTCCAGGCTGTTGGAATACATGGTCAAAATTTAGTATTTCCTTGGTTGCTATTACCTCATGTGACAACAATAATGATTTTGATATGTATAGCAAAGGTAACTGAAATAGCCCCTGAATGACTGTATTTGGAATAAAACACCTGATAATTGAAAAGTATGTCTAAGGTTTTCTTCTTCCCCTGTGAATTTCATTCCTTTGAAGATTTTATGGTTTTATGTGTCTTCTCTAATTCTTCCTTTTTTATTATGACAAAGGTGTCATCTACATACTGGATACATAGTTTTGATTGTGTGTGAGAGAGAGTGTTATACTTTCTAGATGCTGCATTACAACCTCTCCTATAAGTCTTGAAAATGATAACCCATGGATATTCCTGATTTTTTTTAGAGGTTGGTGAGGTCCATGATTCTGGGTATTAGATTAGGTTGGGTGTGTTGTGTAGTGCTGCTTTCATGGATTCTTTTGCTAGTTCTGGGTTTATGAGTGTAAAGAGTGCTATACCACTGAATGAAACTATAATTTCATCTTTTTCTATTTGTAGGTCTTTTATTTAGGAAATCTGTTGATGAGGTATCCACGAGCTGGTCCAATCAGCTGCCCACTTGGAACTAGTGAATGAACTTAAAGCATCTTGGTCTGGATTAACTCACTATTAGAGTAATGGAATGTCAATTTATTAAAAGGACGGGCACATAGAGACAGCTTGCTTATAGCAATAGCACTTAGACTTATATACCGCTTCACAGTGCTTTACAGCTCTCTCTACAGCCCTCTGACTCTTTACAGAGCCAGCATATTGCCCCCAACAATCTGGGTCCTCATTTTACCAACCTCAGAAGGGTGGAAAGCTGAATCAACATTGAGCCACTCTGAATTCCTGGAGTAAGCAATGAGTTAGCCTGCAATGCTGCATTCTAACCATTGCACCACCATGCCTCTTAAAGAAGAAGGAATACCCCTTCTCAGATCAGAAAAAAATTGCATTCTATTACACCAACAGCATGAAAATTGCCTCATCTGTCTTATCTAGCTGATTTATTAATTCTGGGATATCTTGATTGGAGGCTCATCAAAACGTAAACCTGAGCACTAGTGAATCATATCTGCATCCAGTCTCTGCTGGTGTTGCTGGATGTGAGCTTCTCTTTTCTTAAAATTATCTGCTGAGCAAAGGTGACGAGCAAGAGACATGTCACCTTTCTTTTGATTATTTCCTTATATTTGCTGGAGGGAACTGGAGAACAAGTATGCTGTGATAATACAGTCTATTTCTGAAGCAATTTTCATGCTGTTGCTTTGTAATAGCACGCAAAGTTTTTCTCATCTGAGAAGGGGTATTCCTACTTCTTTTCTCAAAATATTCTAGCTATTTTAAAGATTTTTCTAAATGGGCATCCTACCTACTTAAACAAATGATTCCAAAATATATATTTTTAATGGAAATCTCTTGTCTTTTCTTCCTTGGCAAGGCTAGCTAGTTTCCAGCTTGCTTTCTATCTAAAGCGCCAAACAGCAGACAGGATCAGTGAATTAAATGTTGTGTATTTGAAAGCACTTTCATATCTGCTTGAGCTGCTGTGATCTCATCTGGCAATAGCATTAGAAATCATCAAACAGAAAATGGAAAAAAACCATGGAGACATAGCGTTGGAAGAGACCATTTAAGCCATGAAGTTTAATTCCATTCAGTTTTAAAGCATGCATGACAGATTGCTGCCCACCTCTCAAACAAATCCTGTGAAAGCAAGCCAACCAGTACCCTGAATCAGTGGCTCCAGTGTTGAAATGGAGTATTGTGCTAACATTCAAATGGAACTTAAATACCCATATTCCAAATTCTGCCTTCTAGGATAGTAGAGACAGGAGCCATATTGGTGCAGTGGTTAGAATGCAGTACTACAGGCTACTTCTGCTGACTGCCAACTGCCTTCAGTTTGCAGTTCAATTCTCGCCGGCTCAAGGTTGACTCAGCCTTCCATCCTTGCAAGGTCAGTAAAATGAGGAGCCAGATTGTTGGAGGCAATATGCTGACTCTGTAAACCGCTAAGAGAGGGCTGTAGAGTACTGTGAAGCGGTATATAAATCTAAGTGCTATTGCTATTGCTATTTTGGCTGCTTTCTGCTATGTAACATTTTTTCAGGTACTTATCAGAATATCTTTTATATCCTCTGTCATGGTTCCGATAGATGAAACCGGTAAAAGAACTTCAAGGCAAGAATTCTTCCTTAAAGAACATTTTATTAGGAAACAAAGTATTGGCACTCACATAGTTGAACCCAAAACTGAGATTCCCTCCCCCAGATACAAAGTAACAAGTTGCAATTCCCACCCCACAAACACTGTCATAAATCACATTTCCCCAATTAACACCGGCTTCACAGGCCACCAAAATCTTATCAGACCATGTCCTTGAGTTCCCACACTTCTGCATTGTTATGGCTAGCTAAACCCTCAAGCATTTACCCCATCTTTTTTTATAAAAACATCATACCACTGACTTGTTTAGTTTGCAATTAACTGCCATTTCAAGAAGTCAGATATCCCTCTCTATACCCATGCATCTGATTTCCAACTCCTTAATGCATATTTTTTCTCTAGATTTTCAAGTTGATCTTCAACTTTATTTCTGTTTTCAAGACTACTGAAGAATCATGGTGATGCAGTGGTTAGAATGCAGTATTGCAAGCTAATTCTGCTGACTGCCAGCTGTTTGCTTTCACGGCTCAAGGTTGATTCAGCCTTGCATTCATCCAAGATCAGTAAAATGAGGACCCAGATTGTTGGGGGCAATACGCTGACTCTGTAAACCCCTTAGAGAGGGCTGTAAAGCACTATGAAGTGATATATAAGTCTAAGTACTATTCTATTGGTATTCAATCCATTTTGTATCATTTTCATATCTGATAAGCATTCTATCTGCCCTTTTCATCTAAGTCTTCAATAAAAATGGAAGTATAAAGGGCTGCGTCCAATGAATGAGGAGCTACAAATGGCTGCTCTTCAAGCGAACATCATTGAAACCAAAATATACCTATGACATTCCTACAATCTACTAAGAGAGAAGAAAATTAATAAATGAGAAAAGATTAGCTTGGCAATGTATGTACTTCAAAACTCTGTCCTGACCAGTGCTTTTTTTCTAAAAAAAAAAAAAAAAAAAAAGGTGCCGGAATTCACACACGTCATATACAACCTGCCTTGCCTACCCTATAAGGTTCCATCCAAAAAAGCTGCCGGAACTCCGTTCTGAGCGTTCTATGAGAAAAAAAGCCCTGGTCCTCACTTTGGCAATTGTTTTTGAGGTATTTATAGATCAAAATCTTTATGTTCTCGCTAGAATCTTCTGAGGTATCATTGTCAAAATAACTTCTTAATTCTCTGATTTTTTTTCTCCCCCCCCCCCCTTTTATGAAGATAAAAACTACATATGACCTCCTCCAGTCATCTAGTCATCAACTTTTCTCTAGGAGTTCTCAGTGATCATACATAGGATTAGGTCCCATAATTAGCCAGTTCTTTCTGTACTGATCTTGAAGTTATAAAACCATTCAAAGTGAACAGGTATTTCCTGAGACTTCCTGTATTTTTCTTTTATTCACCAAAGCTACTGGGATAAGTTTTCCATTATGGTTTGGTTGTTTTTGTTTTTCTCTTTCTCATAATTAAAATATTTTTAATTGACCAAACTTTTCTTTGATGAAATCTCTAGTTAATTAACAACTTAAATTTTGAGGAAATGTAATTCATTAAAAAAATGAAAAAACAGGATGCGTTATTTAATAGGCCTATGCTGTTGCCCAATATTTAATGATAAAGACCCTAATACCCTGAAGGGTTTATGAAGCTGACCACAGTGACTTCTCAGCTAAATGTTCCTCTGGACCAGTGGTTCTCAACCTTTTTAATGCCGCGACCCCAACCGGTCGTAAGTCAAGGACTAAACCGGTCATAAGTCGAAGACTAAACTGGTTGTAAGTCAAGGGCTAAACCAGTTGTAAGTCGAGGACTACCCAACCAGTCGTAAGTCGAGGACTTTCCCTGCCCGGGAGTGCTGTGCATGCGTGGTTCCGCCCCCTGCACCGGCCGAGGCATAGCTGGCAAGCGGCAGAGATGGAGCAGGCTGACCACCAGCTGGCCCAGCCCAAGGGAGGTAAGGCACCCACCGGAAAAGGGGGGGAAAATGGCGGACAAAAAAAATGGCGGACAGCCTTGCTTGGTGACCCCCATGAAATGGTCGATCGACCCCAAATGGGGTCCCGACCCACAGGTTGAGAACCAATGCTCTGGACAGTTTCTACAACACTATGATTTCATTATGCTCTTGGTTTAGGACTTAAGTAATGTTAAAGGCAATCCTATCCCTGATGCTGAGTTTGGAATTCCTAAAGCTTTCTTGGTTTCAACCATCATATCCTGCAGAAGACATTTCATGCAGCTTCATGGTTTTTGTGGCAAACATGGGCTTACCACAACTGATCATAGCATTGAATGATAATGATAATCGTTAAAAGATAATCGTTAAAAGTAGCCTTTAGTCTGGAGCAGATAAAATATGATCTGAAGATGCTGATTATGTGCCATCAAGTCTTTCCCCAACTTGATTATGTGCCATCAAGTCTTTCCCCAACTTGATCTTTCAAGTCTTTCAGTGATGAACTGATTACTACTCTATAATTGAGTTCAACTATCTTGCTGCTGGTTGTCTTCTTCTTCTCTTTCCTTTTTCCAGCATTACAGCTTTCTCCAGAGAATCAAGGCTTCACATAATATGTCTGAAGTATGATAATGAGATAACGAATTAATGAGAGCCAGTTTGGTGTGGTGATTAAGGTGCTGACCTAGCAAGTAAAAGACTGTGAGTTCAGTGCTACCTTAGGCATGAAAAACTGGCTGGGTGACCTTGAGCTAGTCACTTTCTCTCAGCCCAGCCCACTTTATATGGTTCTTCTTGTGGGAAAAATGGGAGGAGGAAAAAGTATTATGTAAATTCACACCTTATTTATAAAAATAAATGGGATAAAAAAAATCTAATAAATAAATAAATAAATTTGAGCCCGGTCATTTATATCTCAAGCGAGCACTCTGGGTTGATTTATTTGACGATTGATTTGTTTGTTTTCTTGGTTATCCAAGATATTCTCAGGAGAGAAATGTTGAGCCAAATTTCAAAAGCATCAATAATCTTTCTATTATGCTGCTTAAAATCCAAAAATCTGAAGATAGAATATATTTGTTTATTTATTTGGCTTATACATGACCAACAAACTCACCACAACCCAGGACAGCATTAACACCTGACTGTTGCCATGGTCCTAGCACTGCCTTGTGAAATTGCAGATCAGAGAAGTCTTGGACCTCCACAATCAGTAGACCAGCCTATTTCAGGAATTACTGGATCTGGAGAGACTCTATGAGGCACATGAAGATTTCCCCCAACAACTAAGGAGTAGTTTGTTCATTCATTCAGTCAAGCAGTCAATGTATATAGTCACCTACTCACCATGAAAAAACATCAGCAAAAGAACAAAAACAGCAATTAAAATATTGCATCCAAGGCAATTCATGTACCCACAGTGAATACACTTCACCCAGCTCACTTAATCTCCTGGCCTAATGCCTTTAAGTAGATTTATTTCAACTGTATGTTAGCCCCAGCTGATTTCACTAAAGGCATCTATCATAGATATGTAGATTAGAGGCTTTTTATTATGTACATTTTCTATTTTGTTTTTGTGGTGCGTGCCACCCAAAGTCCTCTGGGATTAGTGTGGGTTAAAAATACTGTTCATAAATAAATAAACAAAATAATTTAAAAGTACATTTCTGCCTTTATTTTATGTTATCGTTTACACCATTTATACAAAGGAATTTCTTCTATTGGACTTTAGTGGTATCTGATACAGGTTCTTCTTAACACTGACCTATTACTGCTAACAAAGCAATCTCAAGTCATCTTACTCTCAAGGCAAGCCCAGAAGTCTTGAAACATCTGTAGACTATATAAGAATAGCCCTGAAATCCAACCATAAGTCCACCTCATACTTCATCGTGTTTCCCACATGCTGCTAGGAGGTTCATATGTCAGAGAGGATGCAATAGACCTTTTGTTCATTCTCAGTTTTACATGTAGAATATTACGGTAAACATAGAATTAAGAGTGTAAGTCAAGTATTTCCATATCAGGCCAATGTCTAGCATCTTATTTCTTACAATGGGCAACTGCTTCCTCTTCTTAGAAGGCATACAAGCAGGACAATACATTTCTTCTTATGTCATTTCCCAGGACATAATATTTAGATGTTTGCTGAGTCTGACCAGAGGTGATATATATTGATCCTGAGCAGCAGCCTTAGGCAATCGTATAAGATATTCTCCTAGTCCAGTGTTGGTCACTATTATAGCTAGGATGATGGAATTTAAAAGAAGCAACACATTTTCCATTCTTGTCTTGGTCAAAGAAAAGAAAGGGCATTCTGGAGACTGAGTTATATGTGTTAATTCATCTGAATACAATACAGATCCCATCTGGTATTCAAGACTTTGCCTTTGCTGATGTGGAGATTTTACCCTTCCAGTTCACTGAAGATTCCAAAAGAGCATGAAGAATAATTCAAATAATATTACAGAAACTACTTCCAATGACATCGGCAGGCATTTCACAATATAAAGCACTAAAATAAACTACTTCTGAAAGCTAGTCTGAATGTAGTCTTATCTGTCCCTTTCCCTTTCTACATAGTGCTCTTGCTCTCCTCTTTAGAGAGTGATAGCTTGTTTTTGATCATTCTCTTTTTTTGTATCCATCAAATATGCTATCACTGAGTTAGCAGAAAACTATACCATCATAACATTTGTTGCATCCATTGCCCACTCCTGTCCTTCTTTTGCCTCTGCATGAAACAATTGAGTATAAATAGAGTATAATAATATAATGGGTGACAAAACCTAATACATTTTATACACGTATTGCCAGGACATGTATTGCCAGGACATGTTGTGCCATGTTTATATGCTAGCATAAACATGTGTAATATTTAGAGGAGTAATTCTCAACCACTTTTCCCTCATCCCCAAGAAAAGACCACAATTTGCTAGATAATACATTTGTTTTGTTGTTGTTTTTGAGAAATCAAGGCACATGTATTGCTCACATTTAGCACCATTTTATAAAAATTGCAGCCTCTAGGCTAAATCACTAAGAATCGAGCCTTTAAGTGGTAGAAGCTTGTCTTAACCAGATGTCCTGCAGATATACTAGAACTACAACTGGCCAGAAGTTCTGAGAATTATATTGTAATATAAGTACTCCTTACTTAATGACTACAACTGGGACTGGCAATCCCATTGCTAAGCGGTGTGATTGTTAAGTGAAACTTCATGTGACTGTGCCTGCCTTACAATGTCAGTTTCACTGCAGTAGTTAATCAAATCCCCTGCTGTCATTAGTTGCAACATCACATAACCGTGGCTTGCAACTTACTGACAGCTTTCTATGAAGGTTGTTTGATTTCCAAGGACTGAACAGACCAGAGGGTAGAAGACAACTGTACAAAATACTTTAGGTTCACACCACCCTCCTAGGCTTTACAAGTTGATATAGCCACATAATTAAATATTTAAAGGTTAGTCCTGATTTTGCTTCCCTCCAGAGGTTCTTGCAGTTGTTAGAATTCAGTACTGCCTCAGTGTGTTTGCCCCTTTTCTGATTGATGCTGAGTCTCAGGCCAAGCAAAAAACCAGGCTTCAGACTGGAATCACACCACAATAGGCTGTTTACCATAGCTCATGATCCTGACAGTTAAGTGAGAACCCTTTTGACTGTGTGGAAGAGTTATACAGTTCCACACATTGCTTTTTTTTCTTCTTCTTGCAGTCTTCTTATCCTTTTCTCCTATACATACTTTTGTAGGCTTGAGTGGAGTTAGGCTGCTTAGGGATGTTGTCATGTTCCTAAAAACCAGTGTTTGGCTGAATTAGCCACACACCTGGAGCTCCAGCCTAGATGCTTGTGAGTATATTGTGCATGGGGGATGGAGGGAGTGAGGGGGAAGGATGGATCCATCTCTTCTCAAATCTCTGGGGTTGTAAACGTTTACAGCCCTTTGGGAGAGATGATGAGCTGAGCCTATTCTTGGGGAAGTACAGGTGGGAAGCATTTATGTCTGGCTGTAGTTGCTTTCCCCAGATGCAGACAGCAACTCCAGCTTAATTCCCTCACAAAAAGCACAACATTCAAACTCAACTTCCCCATTGGCTTTGCTTCTTGGAAGTTGGCTGTGTATATTGGCTGCAGTTGATGTCATTAGACTGGACTAATCTGCAGAGGCAAACAGAACAGGTAAAAGGTGGCAATCAGAATTCTTAACAGCGCACATTAGGGAGTTGCAATAATTTCCATTGGATAAGCAATAATCCTTTGATAAGGAATAAACCAGACAGGGTAGAAGCTGAAAGCAAGTGAATTTGTCTTAATTGCATTGGGAGAAAGCTGCAAAATTCATTCTAGCTCAAGAAGATTATCCTGTATAAGAGGAAGGAGGTGGTGAATTTCACCTGGATGTTTTCCGGATAAGATAGCACAGGGAAAAAAGCTACTTTGTAAAGCTGCCTTCTGCTCTCTCTCTCTCTCTCTCTCTCTCTCTCTCTCTCTCTCTCTCTCTCTCTCTCTCTCTGCAATGATTGAGCATGCAGGTGGGCAATGCATATGCATGAGAGCATAATTAGGAATGGTTAAAATCTAGGAGGATCTCCACCTCCCATAGCAATTTTCAAATTACAAATGGTTTAACTAGCTTTTTTTTTTTGAATGAAGGGGTTTTTATTTACAATATGAGAAGCACAGATATACAAGTTGTGCAAAGAAGAAAAAAACGGGCATTGCCCTCCAACATAAGGCTGATGCAGGAATATCGTTAGATAAAGCTCGTTTAGTACTGAGCAAACCTTGGGACCAATGAAGCAAATGTTTCATGTAAATGGGTTGGAGTAGAATCTTTTGAGCAAATTCCCTTGGATTTGAGAAAATACAAGGTTTCATTTAAAAAAAAACTAGACTAAGGTCATTTTAGGGCCTTCTACTTCTCTCCTGTTTCCATGAAGAACACCAGTTTGGAGTAAAAATGGTCAGAGGGAGCCCCAAGGTACATAAAAAGAGGCATGGGGACAAACGTGCAACTTTTGCATTACCAGTTGCCCGTCTCTCTGTTAGTTTTCTCTCAGCCTCCTAGTAATAGCGGTTAAGGCAGACTGACCTCTAGTGTGCTGAATTGGAAGATGTTGTTTTGCATCTTTTAAAGCATTCTCATTCTATTTAATGGAAAAGAATTCAATGGAAAAATGCTACTTGGATTTTCACAGGTTGTGGTGGCTACAGGTTGGTCAAACGATGTTATAAGCATCCTGTTTTTATGTACAACCCGCTATTTAGAAATCTGCAGCCCTGCTGAAATCCCAAAGAAAGATATCCAAAGGATATCTTGAGAGTTTTTTTCCGACTGGAAATGTAGCAAAAAGGAAGGTTATAGAATAACGAAGAAAACAACAACTGTATTTTCCTCCACCTTGCTAGAAGAAAGCAACACAGAAAGAGATTCTAAAGGGAATTCAATAATAAGATAAGAGTAAAAGACAGATTTTAGACATATGAACAATGGAGGATATAGTCTTTCTCTATGTATATATTACTCACCAATAAAGAGTGAGACACATATACAGCCGAAGTGAGCATAAAATGGAGAATATATTTGTCCTGTTCAAACTTAATGTAAATGCACCAATTTCAGACTTCCTGAATATAAATTGAACCAAAAATGTAAATGCCTGCTGACACTAGCACTTCTTAGAATTTTGCAGCACGGCTTGTAACTAAAAAAAAAGTTAAAATGAATATATTAAGAAAATGCGTACAAAAGGCATTTTAAAACAGCAACATTGCTTGTGAGAAATATGTGTGTGTGTGTGTGCCTGTAAACCCAATCTCTAATTCACAGTAAATGGGGGGTCCTGATTGTAGGAGACATATGTTACAAGATGTACAGCTATATATCAATCTTTCATTTGTGTGTTGATGCAGGAAGATTTTTTTTTTATTTCACTAGACTACAAATCTTAGCAGCCTGAACTAAAGATCAAATCATATGACATTAAAAAAAATCTTGTGCTGTTTCAACTAGAGAAGAGTTAATTATGAAATTATAGACATCTTCAGCTTTTTAAAGGCTAATGATGTGTTGTATAGAAGTAGAGAAGGTCCATCAGTTTGAAAAATGTAGCAAATTTTACATGATATGTTGAGGGGCATACTTTAAAAGAGACCAAGGGCCATTTTGAGGAATTGATAGATTTAAGTGCTGTAAGATAATTATTTTGCCCCTTAACTGCTTCTATAATGTTTTTAAAAACACCTAACATTGTTAACAACAGTTAAAAATGGCTTTGAGGGCCATAGAAGAGATGCTGGCAAACTACAGCCACAGTGTTGCACCATTTTCATGTCTGACATATGTCATTTGACCACTGTGTTTAGTTGCTCCAAATCACAAAAGTTGCATGAATATATTCAAATTTTGACTGATGACTAGGAAGAATTTCATGAAGTTACAGATGGAAACTGAAGAACTATTCAGCATGAATATATTACAGAAGACTTTTGCATTGTCAGGGATCAAATCGATGGGCTTTGAGATATCTGTCAATTCTATGATGAATATGTAGTTAAGCATTTTTATTTTGCTTTTAAAGTACAGTAGTTGTAGTATCATAGCTTAATCAATTTCAATATGCACAATGTTAACTCTGAGGAAACTGTTTTGTAATAGCACATTCCTCTACAGGACTGTGCTTATTTTGAAGGACATAATCTGGATGACTATCCCAAATTTGGGTAAATGTTTTGTCATTTGCCAACTTTCCAATGCACAGTGATTCCATTCAAAGCATCACAGCTCCTAAATGATGACTTCATTCAGAATGGGAAAAAGATGCCTATAGAAATGGATAACTATATGGAAGTCACAATACTAAACAGACAACCCAATAGAATTTCTCCCGAGTCTCTGTTATTTATATGTTTGCTTATTTAAAGAATTTATATATTACTTTCCATATCAATTAGTTTTCACGTTTAAAAAGAGCAAAAAAAACCCTCTCCTATTTACATGCATCCCAAAAGGGGGGGTGTCAGATTGCAGTATGGTATATTACTTTTGACATATGACTTTTGGCTGAGTAGAAATGGGAGAGGACATGGCTGAGAGAAACTGCTCCAATCATAGTAACTGCAGCTTGAGTCTGTTAGTTGGCCCATTTAGCAAAGCATTTTTGTGGACTGCTAGGTACTGTGAATGAATTTATTTAGTAAATATGCCTGGTAATTAATATGGAATATTATTCTCTACAGAGCAACACTAAGGCAGATGATTTGCATTAGAGATGTGGACTAGTTATGTAAATGGATGTGTTATTTGTTTATAAAAACAGATTGTCTAAAGACCTAGAACTCCACCATATGCAAAAAGAAAAAGAAAAAAGAAAAACACAGCGCTTCATATCTTCTGCGTGCTCTGCATTTCTTCCTCTAATTAAGCTAAAAAGAGAAAGAGCCATATTGTCTCTCCAATTTGCATCTTGCTGATTTGGAAAATTTGAAATCACAGTCTTTCCTGGGTTAGATACAGTTCTCCAATCTCATTATCATTTTTGTCTTATCTTTAAAAAATATATTGCTTTAGCTGTAATATGCTTTCTACTGTGTTTTTTTAAAATAAGAGTCTTAATTCAATTCCAAACTAAAAACAGAGTCCTTATACTATTTAAATAGTATAAATTATTTTATATTATTTTATTATTTTATACATTTACTCTATACATTTTTTTTTAAAAAAAACCCCTCTATAGTGGTCACGATAAAATGTGGATAAACTTAGAAATTCTTCTCTTTTTTACACTCAAATAAACACTTTTTCATATGTATAAACATACACACATGTTTAGTTCTGCTCTACTAGTATTTATATTCTCCTAATTTGGATTTCCAGAATTTGTTGTTGTTACATTGGCCTTTTCTCTTTTTTTCATTCCCATTACATTTGTGCACTTTCATTCCCATTACATCACTGCCCACAAGCATAGTGTTTTTCAGCTTCAGCAACTTTAAGATATATATGGACTTCAACTCCCAGAATTCCACAGCCAACATGCAAACTTGGAAATTCTAGGAGTTGAGGTCCACACATCTTAAAGTTGCCAAGTTGAGAAATACTGCAGTAACACATAGTATGATGTCATCTCATTCTGGATCAGACTGCTGCTCTTTCTAGCCCAGCAGTTACTCAACAGCAAGACTCAAGAAGCATGCTGGAGTGGGTATTATAGGAGTAGCAGTACCTGGAATGGGTATTATAGGAGTAGCAGTACCTGGAGTGGGTATTATAGGAGTAGGAGTAGAAGAAAAAGATAGATAACTCAACTTTTGGGTAGTTTCTGCATTGTATACCATTTTCAATGTTGTTGGAAATGACCAGGTGACAATACAAAAAAACATGTTGCTCAATTCCTTTTCTTCTTGCAAAAAAAAAAAAATAGCAAGAAAAAAAATCTTGTTTTCCCACAAGACAAAGGAATCTTCCAAAGACTGGAGTTCCAGCTGATGGATTGATCCAATTTATGTAGTCATCGATCTATCCAAGAAACTCTAGGCAGCAAACAAACAAAAACAGAGAATTAACTAAAACAAAAGCCAGCTAAAACAGCAATTATTCTTGCCCATTTCCACATAATTATATCCAGTTTCTTCAACCTTATTTCTTCTGACTCCATCTCCAGGTCACCAGAAAATAATCTGCTCTGATCACTACAGGCATAGAGATCCCTTTATTACCTGCTACTTGATTAGAGAAATAATTTTGCCACAGCATCTTGTAAGAAAAGATTTTTTTAAATCCACATTTGCTCAATCTTTGAATCCCAGTTTTATAAAATAGATTGTAGGGATGTATTTCAAGGAAGAGAACTCTTATTTTATGGAGGACATCTATGATAATCTTTAGAGTTAATAATAAAAGGACTTGGAGATCTCCTCTTTCTAATGCAACAGAGCCCCAGAGATTCCAAATAAAGTCACATCGATCATTATTTCTAATTTACTATGGGGTTTATCCATTTGTTTCAGAAACAAAAAATTAAGGTCACTTTCTAAAAGAAAAGCCTCAAAAAGTTATCTTCATAATCTTCCTGTTTTAGTGAAAGCTGTTCTATTTTATGAAATATAGTAATTAATAGAGTATTAACACCTCAATCACCTACTCTTTTTTCATTAATTTAATTTAATTTTAATCAATTGGTTGAATTGAACTCCTAGTCTTTATCCCTCTAGATGGTTTACAAAGAAAATCAAATGTGCAAAACAGATCGCTGAAACATTGAACACTTTAAAACAACACAAACAAATAAAAAGCGAACCAACAAAAATAGCAAAAAAAAAGTAATATACTTACTTTTTTTCCGGCATATAAGACGACTTTCTAAACCCTGAAAATCTTCTCAAAAGTCGGGGGGCGTCTTATACGCCCAGTCGTCTTATACGCCGGAAAATACGGGTATTCTATTTTATTCCTTTACACATGTGGTTTGGCATATTACTCATCAAGTTTTCTCTCCCCCCCCCTCTCTCGCTCAAACTCTATATTTTAACTGGAAAAGTTGGGGGTCGTCTTATACGCCCAGTCATCTTATACGCCGGAAAATACGGTACTAAAAATCTAGCCACAGATTTTTTTTTAGGGTTTTATTATTTTTAAGTCCACCAACTTTAGTCTCTGTATTACATAGTTGGTTCCGAAGCTGAGATATATCCATAATAAAGGTTTGATTTCCAGTTGCTGCCTGATTGCTGAGTGACAAATATAGTTAGACCTTAGCGAGTGGTACATCTCACATAAAAGAACGTGCTCTCTGAGATAATATCTCAGCTCCAAGCCATTATGACATTTAAAAGTAACGACCTAGATTTTATAATTTGCCTAGAAACAAAAAACCCCCACAAGTATTTCATTACTCTAAAATTAGAATATCTTGGGGTTACTCCAGAAAACTTCTTTCACATAAACTTTCTGATAGCTTTGTAATATCAAGTCTAGTGCAGTAGTCAAGTCACAAGTCATCCAACATATGTACCATGATTTAATGCTCTGTTTTAATGCTCTTTTTTCTTACAAATCAATATACATGACGTTACCAGCCAAAAGTGATTTTAAGTTAATTTCTATCATTTAAAAATGCATGCATCTAAACAGGATCACATCTCCATCTTTTCTTACTGGCTCCCTTCTAAATTTGCAGTCTTTGGTAGTTTGGCTGCTTTCTTGTTCTCTAATTTATATGGTGAGGTAAAGCAAAATACATTCCTTATGTGAAAGAACTGTCAGAATGCTGTTGTTTTTATGCTTTTTAGTTTTGCTTTGATGATGAGAATGAGAGTTCTGCTACAGAACTGTGTTGTCTTGGCAATGCCACAGATACACTCAAAAGTACCCTACAGATATCATCAGTTTACAATTTATAAAGTTTATAATTTGACTTGTGAGATATTCATTTATTGTTTATAGCTTTCTTTATTGGAGGGGTATCACATTTTTCCACCAAGTAGCTGGCAAAGCAGCTGTCAAGATTAACACATTAAGGAAACACAAAAGAAAACACAAACTCTGTTAATGAACAAACTACACATTTGTGATGGGTATGTCATACGATACAGTTCAAAATCCATCAGTGTAAAAATTCCTAAATTAAATATTTATATGGGCTTACTTCAGCTATTATCTTCCAAAGCAATTTCTACCTATCCCTCTTAATGCCAAGACTTTGCTTTATATTCCCAAAACATGTTAATTCTTGGCATTTTTTTGTTGGATATTGATAGTTAATTTATATGTCACAGACTATTTCTATTCCTCACCTCTCTCTTTTTTCTTTCTTTCTTTTCACAGAAATGTCAGCTCCTTACATTACACAGATGACCTGAGGAAAACAAAGATCTGCTGGGACTGGATGGGAACAGAATGGAGATATTCATTTCCCCAGCATAGATGGTGTAACAAATCAATCTTGACTTTGCTGATAAATTGAACTTCAAGCTTTGCAAGGCTCCTTTTCAGGTGCAATCCAGTGTGAGACATAGCAGGAAGGAAAAACAAACGGAGCCATCTTTTTTTTTCTTTTTTTTTTGCACCTTAGTATTTCATTTTGCAAAAACCTGCTCAATAGGGAAATCAGCTGCAGTATGCTGTAGGTTAAAAATATTTCTGGGGGGAAAAATGAAGGAAACACAAGACGAGGACTAGATACACCAGCTTGTCATTTTATGAATCTTGGCAACAAGAACTGACTTTAAAAAAACGCACATATACCTTCCTTCCTTCCTTCCTTCCTTCCTTCATTCATTCATTCATTCATTCATTCATTCATTCTTGTAAAATATTTAATAGCAAAATAAATCATAAATCCAAAAAGGACGCTGAGTCTTTACATAATTATTGGAAACTCAGGGTCTCATCACATATTCCCATTTATGAATGGGTAAGGCAGGCACAATTATTCCAGTATTTGAGAGGCTGCCACGAAGAAGAGGGGGTCAAATTATTCTCCAAAGCACCACAGGGCAGGACAAGAAACAATGGTTGGAAACTGATCAAAGAGAGAAGCAACCTGGAATTAAGGAGAAAGTTCCTAACAATGAGGACAATTAACCAATGGAACAGCTTGACTTCAGAAATCATGGGTGTTCCATCACTGGAGGTTTTAAAGAAGAGACTGGACAGTCGCTTGTCTGAGATGGTATAGGTTCTCCTGCTTGAGCAGGGGGCTGGACTAGAAGACCTCCAAGGTCCCTTTCTATTCTGTTCTATTCTATTCTGTTCTGTTCTGTTCGCCTAAAGAGTTAAAATAATACTTAGTAAAGTGACAATAAATATTGGATAATTCTAAAGTTCAGCCCACCATCTCCTTTTCTACTGATTGGTTTGGGGCTAATAATGGTATGATCTAGCTTTAGAGTTTGAATGGATTTGATTTTTTTTTCATGTGGTCCAGAATATAATTGTTTTGGAAACTAGGGTTCTGCAAAAAATCTTTCTAGCCCTGCTTTTCCTTCCCACTCTCTTTCAGAAGAAAATGCACACTGCTACTAAAGTGGTTGAAGCCATTTTTGAACAGATGGAAACTTGTGCCCTTGTTGGAGAAATACTCTGAGAAAATTCCCAGTGCCCTTCTCTCTTCTCTGCCACCCAAGTGGCGATGGTCAGGGCCATTCCTCTACTCCAGTGATGGCAAACCTGTGACACATATGTCAAAGATGACACACCATGACATTTTGGATGACACACTAGCATTCACCAACACCTGACAACTAGTCTCATGTGATTTTCAGAAGATACGTAAGAATGGGGTATGCTCTGACACAGCCTCAGGACCCTCCAAACATAGATTTGCTTTGCTCAAATTTCAGTTTTGTAATTATTTGATGTTTCCTTACATAAAACATAACACCACAAATGATTGTGCTGCATTTTTCAGATAAATAAATATGTAAATAATTGTTTCTCTTTTGTTAGCAGGGAAGTGACATGCCGGCAGAATCAAGTAAGGCATTTTCCAAAGTTCCAAACCCAAAAGATTTACCATTATTGCTCTATTCAGTCAGGACAAGCAATTTAAGAAGTTTCCAGAATTTTATTAAGAGTTGCAGAATCTTATCAGATAACAAGGACCATATTAAACTCACGCCCCTAGATAAAAGATCCCAAATACATATTCAGGGAAACTTACTCAGATAATTTCATGCAACGAATTTCAAATGATGCAGGTCATGTACAAAATTCTAAGCTAGTGGATAATCCACCCCAAATGTATCTTTGCACATGCATATCACAATTGTGGCATTGCCATAGCAACCTGCAGTACTATAGACTTATCCCATTAACTATAGAAGCTGTTTCATGGCTCAGCGTGCAGGTCCATTCCACCTGAACTTTTCTCTTGTGCTTATGTGAGCTTAGGGACCATTTGTTGGTCTATTCTGAGCTTTTTCAGCTATCTTTGCATCCTAATAATGATGTCTGTTTGGCTAAGGCTAAATTTCTTTATTTGCACTAAATTCCTTATGAATTCCCTCCATTCCTCTGGATTCATTCATCTCTTACAGTCCCAAACTGCAATCATCAACATAACTCCATCACTGGCCTCCTGACTAGTCCTGTTGTGAGCTACAATTCAGCAACATGTAGAGGATCCCAGATTCTTCATCCCTGGGCAAGAGAAACCAGAATCCATGTTTTGCTCTTCTTATGAGCATTAGTGGACAGTGGCTCAGGAGATCACTGATCTCTGGAATAATTTAGAGAAGAATGGTAAATCCAGAAATGAACAACAGCAGGAGTACGTCTCATGTATCTGGAGGGAAAAATACCTTATTGTTTGCCATATTGCTTTGTGATTCTGCAAAGTTCCTCTTAGATCAGGGATGTCAAGCCCACTTGCAGCACGGGCCATATGGTGACATATTGGGAATTTTTCGCCTTGGCGGTGCCGGGGTGGGTGTAGCCAGATGCATGGCCAGATGTGGCCTGTGGGCCGCAAGTTTGACATGCCTGACTTAGATGGTAAGTGTTTTGTTAAAAATGTAGGACCTTGGCAGCCATCTTTAAAATGTACCCACCATATGCTTTCAAAATTCCTAATGTATCCAGAGCCTAATCTACATGCCTTTTTCCTTCACATGTACAGTTCACCTGCTTCAGAGGTTTCCAGGGATGCCCTCCAGGAATGGGGACATAAGAGGGAAGAATCATTTGATCTGCCAGAGCTGGTAACCTAGTCTACTCTTTCTTTCTCTCACTAAACAACTTTGTGTGAAATCCTTGACTATTCAAAGACACAGTGAATGGCAGAGGACAATATCTATACTCCATCTAGTGATTTGGAATGTAAGAGGGATAAATGGTACAGTTTATGAATAAATAAATAAATAAATAAATAAATAAATGAATGAATGAATGAATGAATGAATGAATGAATGAATGAATGAATGAATGAAAAAGAAAACAAGTAAGGCTATGAACTTAGGAAAAACAGGAAGTGTAAGGACCTGCCTCAGCTAAACCTCCCAAGAAAGCAGAACTCTTGAAATATGCAGCATTTCAACAGGAACTTTTATTGGGGTTCCTGATTACAGAAAAGTAAGGCAGGTTCTGGGGGTTTCCTGCGCAAAACAATACATTCAAAGTAAGAATCCAAAACCCCACCCCAACTGTCCATTCGGTCAATTCAAATACAGCCAATCCAAAGGTGTAAAATTGTTGTAGGAACTAACCAATAAGGCGCCGCTTTCAAGGTTGTCAGGTCTCATCGCGCCATCTTCCCTCTGTCCAGAGATAAGGCAGATGGCCAGAGGCACATTCCTTTCTCACCCCAAGAAAGGGCAGGGACATTTCAAAGAGAAAGAACAAAGCAAAGCACAGCAAAGGAAATACACTACAGAAAGCCCATATGCCCCTCCCCCCCTAAATAGAATGGCAGAACCTGAAAAAGGGAAAAGGGGATTGAGGGGAAATGGATTTAAGGGTTCTGACAGGAAGGATATAATAGATACAAATGGAGGTGTTCTGATCTTGTGGTAAGGAATTAATAAATACATATGCATAGGAAGTAAAAGTATAGTGTTTTTTTTTATGAAAAGGCTAAAATATGTGTCAGAAACATAAATCTGTATCATCTACATTGTTCTACATATACAACTAGCAATTCATAAGCTGGTGAAAGTTGTATGTAACGTTACAGTGAATGGTAATAAATAGAGAATGCAGCTATGATGTCTTGGGAGAGAAATTGTTCCATGTTCTGAATGAATGAATGAATGTGTTCCATGGGGGAAATATTTTGATAAGTAACATTAATGGTGGATTGGGGTGAAGAATGATATGAGGGAATGCAAAAAGCTTGGCCGGGCCATTTGAGGACCATATTTGATGAGTATTTACTTATAAAAATCTTTGTTTGTTTCAAATAAGTCTATTCATAAGTGGATATGAATTAAAAAATTAAATTAAATTGAATAAAATTAAAAATGACGATGGCTTTGATTATGTAAAGATTGTGATAATTATTGAAGGGTACTGTAGTCAACACTCTACCCACTACGGAGATCCATTGCTCCAACCCCCCAAAGATATGGCCACCCAGACTCTTTTTTAAATGTCTTCAGCAGCACTACCTCCTAAGCCAGTCTGTTTCATGATTTTTCTTAGGATATTTTTCATGAGGTCCAACTGAAATCTATGTTTGTTCCTTGAGTATCTTCTAGAAACCTCTCAACAATTCTTCCCCAAGTACTACATGGTAGCCCTTCATATTTTTGGAAACAAGTATCTTCTCCTATCTACCCACTGTCTTCTCATCTCCATGACAACACACCCAGTCCCTCCAACTGTTTCACACATTGCTCACCTGAGACCAGATAAATCTCATCACCACCACCATCTCTATGTTATGTTGCCCAATATGGTTCTTAGCAGCCTTTCCAATAAATAACCTAGAGCTAGAGTTACAGGAGTAACACATAGAATAATGCCCTTGAGGTGTACAGTTGTATGCTACTGGTTTAAAATTGGGTGGAAATATAAAGGAAACTGAAACACATTGAACCCAATGAATAACCCAGGACTTCTGAGTGAAATACAGAATTCTGTTCCATGTTATTGCTGGTAGCTGAATCATCTGCCATTTCCTTATTTCCATACTAACTATTTTCTGCTTCATAAATTAATGTTAGGGAAAAACGACGTCATCCTGGGAAAGTTGGATCATGCTAGAAAAAGGCTTGTCCATGTCATGTTTCTTTCAAAAGCTTCTCATGGTTTTTTAAGTTCCCTGATAAATATTGTCTAGTTTGTTCTGTTGGTTTGTTGTTGCAATGGCCCCCAGTAAAAGACAAATGACTTTGTATGAATGTTGTAGTTGTAGCTGAATGCATATCTCAGAAATATTTTATATCATTTGAACTCCACACACTGAAAATGAGTCTTGTCAGAATTTCAGAAATGCTTTTTTTTTGGGTTAGGTATGAAAGTTACATAATAAGTATATCAGTTACATAATCTAAGAGAAGTCCAAGCCAATAACCTTGCTGAAAACTTTTATTATGATCCACACAAAACAGACTGTATTATCTACAGATCTGATATAACAGTTCCAACAAAATACCTCTTCCCAGTTTGCAAACACAGCTCAAGGCTGTTTTTTGTTATAAAAAACCTTACTGACATATAGAGAAAATGCCTTATATGCAGCAATCACATAATCAATGGTTTTATAATATTGTCACAATTACAATATATTAAAGAGACTTTGTAAATAAAAGGCTACATTTATATTTACATAACACATAAAATTGATACATAAAACAAATCAGGAACAATATTCTGTATTACATTTGCAGTAGGAAATGAACAATATGCTTAAAATTTTGTCTTGCACAATAAAGTTCTAACATAACAAAATTGCTAACATTTCTGTCACTTAAGTTTTATTTATTTAATCATCATAAAAGTTTCTCATTATCTAGCTGCATACAACTGCATAGGCTGAAAAGGTTTTCTTTGCAGTTAAAATTAGCCCCTGTTCCTGTGAAAAATGCAACAAGTGCAGTCAATTACAGCAGAAGGACAATTCAACCATGATTTCATCAGAAATGCTGTATATTTTGTCCTCTACCATCAGTTTGGAAATTGTATAGATTCTTTTACATTTCTATTATATATCACACAGAGACTCATAAACTTTAGATAAGTAACTATAAATTAACTGTAAATTAATCAAAACCATAAATAAAACAACTGTACAATATTTAAGTAGTCCAGCAACTTAACTCTAGCCTCAAAATGGAGTCTTAACACTCAAAGCTACGACTGAAAGCAAGGACAAGATAAACAGCATTCTATAAGATTTCAGAGTAATTCAGCTATCCAAACATTGCAGACCATGTTAATAACCAGTCAAATGTCTCATTTTTACTATTATTTTTTCTTATTCTTTCTTTAAAAATACAAATAACAAATACAAAAGTATTAAATACTATCAAAAAACAGTATAAATATGATGAAATTTTAAATACAATCATACATAAAAATACGTTTAAAATGAAAATAAATTAAGGAAAGTTGCAATGGGCTGGAAAGCAAGGTACAGCTTTGCAGTCTTGCTAGAAACCAGAAATACTATTGGAAGAAGAGGGGAAAAACAGCCACCAAAACCAATCTTAAGCCTCAAACAAATTTGAAAACGGTGTTTTTTTGAGAAACATTGCTATGAGGCCATTTAGGTCACTTTGTGTTGGTTTGCCCCTTGCTACTAAGAAGATATAACTGTAGCCATTGTGATCTAACTGCAGAAAAAGTTTTTAAATGATTTATGGCTTAACGTAATAGTCAATCCAGACTGCTGCCCAAGTAATTCCTCTGTAACTCAGATTTACTTTTAAAAATAAATCCCCCTGAACAAACAATATTTTCAAAGTATTTTGAACCCACAAGCAATCCTTAATAGAAGAGTGGAATTACTCATAATGCATGAAACACTTTTGAGCTTCACAAGAAAGATAAGCCTGACTCAAAATGTCAAGCACCATACCCAACACTCAATAAGAAGTTGCCTTCATTCTGTGAGAACAAGTTTGAGAGACAGGAGGAAGAGCTGCAACCTAGACAATATTCTGATCAATAAAATCTGAGTCCAAAACAGGAATGTAATTAGGGTAAGCACCTCAGAATTGACTCTCCTTAGTTTTCTGGAATGTAAGAGTAGGAGAGGAAGAGGCACATTCAGACTTCCAAGATTCTGTTACTGTAATCTTATAATAAAAGTCACATTAGAATTCAGGATTTTGGCTTCTGGGTTTGAAGGGCCAATGTAGCTCAACTGAGTTATTCTCTTTTAGTATTTCATGAATACAGTGTCATCGTCATCCACTGAAAAACAATATGGAGAAATGAACTGAATCATTTATTTAATATTCACCAGCAATATTTTATCTCAACATTGTTAATGGTCCCAATGAGAGAATAAATTTTGGATTGTTCTTTGTCCTAATTCAAGGCTAAAGAACCTCATTCTGTCAACAACGTGAGGAAGCTATTCCTAACAATTCCGCAACTATCAATACAGTTGCCTAAAGGAAAGAGTGCATGTACAATATCTGTATCTGTATATATGTGTATGCAAGCATGATTATATGGACCAAGCTCTGTAAGTGCTCTCAGATGAAGTGGCATTATAACTCAGAACCTGAAGCTCCTTTGGCAGAATTCTTGATCCAGCTGCAGTACAGTTGCTTCAAACAGCAGTTCTGAGATAATATTTCCCCCACCCATTGTTTATTGGAATAGCACAAGAGGAACTTACATTGGGTACATGGAATAGAAGGTGCTGAAATGAGCCATTACATTCTTTAAAGAACCTTCTTTATCCTTGAGAACCATAGGCTACATATATCTTGGATTTCCCCCCCCCATAAAGATCATAGAAATCTCATCCTTACCTCAGACTCTAGAAGGTAGATACCTTTGCCATCTTTGGTCATATTATAAAAGGCTTCTGTAAAAGAAAGGAAATAAGGAGAAATTATGAGATATTCAGAGAGAAAAAGGCAAGACTGGTTATCTCCTATCTTTGCATCTCAAAAAACAGATCAGCTGTAGCAATGAAGAGTCCTTGAGGAAAATGCCCTCTCCTTTCCCAGTGTGAGCAATTGACAAAAGTCACATCAACTTTTTAAATGCCTCACAATATTCTCTACTCCACAACATCACAAATATGTCAACAAACTAAATGATGCTAAGATTCAACTATTTCTAGAGTTTTGTACTAGTCCATTTCATTACAAGTTCACACATTTTAAAAACTGACTTGTAGGACTTTAACGGCAAAAACCAGAACCTTCCATTGTTCCTGGAAGCCTATTGTTAAACAATGCAACAAAAGTATGACCCAACTAAATGTAGGGTCTGTTGCATTTCCAAATTACCAATTAATTTTATAAGAACCATTTGTAAAGCAAAGATGATCTAAATGTGAGGTGATGAAAGCATGAGTCCCAGTGGGAAGAGTTGCTCCTTCAGAAAACATTTGCTTTTGAGCATCTTTTCATCCACCTCTCTCCATCCCCACATCCTTAATAGGAAATCTGAACCAATTTATATCCTTTAATTCAGGGATCTTCAAGCTTGGCCCTTTTATGACTTGTGAAATTCAACTCCCAGAATCCCTCAGCCAGTGTGCCTGGCTGAGGAATTCTGGGAGTTGAAGTCCACAAGTCATAAAAGGGCCAAGTTTGAAGATCCCTGCTTTAATTCCTGGAGGAAAACCTTTATTTTTCCCTTGGTTGAAGTACAGCAGGTAGCACATAGAAGAAGCCTCAGAGGTACAGTAGCACCAAGCCTTAAAACCTGGCAGAGAAGGGTACTTCTTTTTTCCATCATGTATCATGGGTTGTTGTGACATGAGATAGAAGGCCATATAAATTGTGTAAATAAAACAAGCTATCTCTTTTCTGAGATATTGTCTCCCAATTCATTTGCTTTTCTATCACAATGGAATGCAGTTATTTCAGTTGTTTTGCTTGTAGCTATTTGGTTATTTGCTTGTATTATTTACAATCAGTTTTAATACCTTTTAATACCTTTTAAACTTCTTCCATCTAATGAATTTTTCTTCTGCTTCATTGTAAGCTGCCTGATTATGGTTGCCCCCCAAAAGGTTTTTGAGTTTTTTTTTAAAACAACAACAACAACAAAAATGGGGTATAGAATTTTGAAAAAAAACCTGTCAATTCCTTGCCTTCTAATGATATCTGCAAATCTTAAAAAAAAAAAACCTTGCATCTTTCTTGCAGTGATCTAAAATGAGCTCATTGAAACATTCATTTGTATTCTGCAAAGGGCCATCTGTGAAATAATTTCCCCTGGAGTCCTATGTAAGAAATTTAGTGAAAAGTCTACTTACCCATCATAAGTTCCACACGTAGCATGAAACAGGCAAAGTTCTCAAATGTGATTTTTAGATCAGGATTTCCATACCGGACTGTCAGCAGTTTACAAAGTCGATCGCTGAGTGAGATTCCTTTGGAAACATAAGAATGCCCACAAAGATGCTTAGATCACTATCAATCATATTTATTTATTTATTTATTTTAAACAGGTCCTATTTAAGAAAGTAGAATTTAGTTTGGCACAGATCTTTATAGATTTATGCATTCAGGTACCTTTTTTAAATTCAATAGTTTCTCCTATGGGGATTGGTTTGTTGGAGATGTATATTTTATCATGCCATGAGAGATTAATAACTAACAGCAAATCGTATAATAGATTTAAGTATTGAGCAGGGATTTGAACCCAGTGCCTCTGGTCAAATTCAATGCTTAATCCATTACACTTCACTGGATCTAATTATAATGGATTATAATGGTTAACATATATAAGACAAGGCAAAGTTGAACTGTGTTATATGCAGGACATTTTACAAATGTGTCATTTATTTGCAAACATTTTGTAGCATTTCTCTCCTTTTTTTCTTTTTTTCTCACATCTCGCAAATAATGTCTCTCTGTAAAAGAGAACTATATGACTGTGCCCATCATATTCCAAACTCCAGTGGTTTCAACTTATGCTGCCGCGGCAATAGCCAAAATCCAAAGCTGCATGGCTGGTATCTGGTGGGTGAATATTTTCCATATCAAGACAGTGGTGACTTCCCTCCAGATGAAAATGTAGGTAGTTGCTGGAGCAAAGAGGCAGGTAGTGAGCAGGTAACTCACACTGAGTGGAGTAAAGGCTTTCTCCAACATGGTATTTTCCAAATGTGTTTGTTTATTACTTTCTGTTTGTATTCATTGAATATATTTCCATGCCGCCACAAACAAAAAGTCTCTCAGCAGTTTACACACACAAAGAAATTCCAGGATATCCACGTACAAAGATAAAAACACTATAAAAACCCTACAGAGCCCAACTTCGCAGCCAGCCTTGCTTGAAAAAACTAGAGAGCACTGATCTGAGGAAGACTATTTTGGTGCAGTCTGTGGCTAAACTGATTATCTATTCCAGTTCAGGCAAGCTGAGAAGTATTGATGTGTTTGTGAATTGCACTGATTTTAATCAGAGGGCTTTTAGTACAGCCATAGTTCTCAGACTATAGAAAGCTGGAACTGAAACTTTCCTGCTACATCACATTGGCCTTATCATCTCTGGCAACAGCAATTAGAATGATGAATCACAACTCCATAATATGGAAATAATCTTTAACCTCCTTTAATATCACACAGAACTATGTATCTCATCAATTATGAAATTATAGTCATCATTTCTTCTGCCATTTATGAAACTATGAAAACACAGAGTTGATAGTCCCAAAAATGTAAACATCTTTTACAGGAGAAATATTGGGATCTGCTGTCCATTAATAATGAGTTGTTTAATTTAATCAGTCAAAGTGCATTAATTTGATATGTCATATCTGGTATTTTAATTACATTATGTTTTCATTTATGATTGGTTCATTACTGCCATATGTGAATGCAAGTGAAATGTAATGAACTTTAATTTTATTTTGGTTTGTACATAATCTTAACTGTAACACTTCCATACTTTATATTTGTTAATGTCAAACTAAATAAAGATAATTGAGCTAAAATTTCAGATTCATTAAATACTGAACTAATCTCATTTAACAGTATTCCATATTGTTACCTTAAAATCATTTACCTTGCAACTATTTTAATCAAATGCATTTTAAAAACATTTTACAAGGTAAAATTAATTTTTGGTTCATTTCAGTACAACAATAAAAGTCAGAAGGATAATTCAGCTCTATATAATAGAGATTAATGAAGTTTTTAAATGGCTATTATCTATTCTGTGAAGACATTACTACCAGTTGATCTGGTTTTATGGTAAAATGCAGATATGTGACCAGGCAAGAATGACTTTGTTTCATGTATTTTATGTTCTTCATGTAAAAACTAAATAGGAGGGTTTCATTTTGATATTACTATGATCTGAGTACTCCTTGGAAACAATGCTCTGACTAAGGTTGGTCTTTCCTTCAAAGTGAGGGCTTGGAATATCCACAGTATTCCAGCCCAGATACTAAAAGAGAATTCTGGATATGTGTTGCACTTGTCCAAAAACAGATGAAGTTGATTGATTTCAGTCAGAGATACTGAGACAGTCAAGGTTAGAATCTTGAGACTCCATTGCAGCTGCCACGGCCGCTGGAAGGCAAGCTCCGTCTTCTGCATTCGGTTTCGCTCTGCTGGGGGACCCTTGAAAGGGTCAAGAGTCGCCCTGTATGGGCAACAAGCAAGGAGGAGACCCCCCACTTGATCGCAGGAGGGTGGTAGCCCTTCTGCTCGATCCGGGGCAGTCCTCCAAACCGGCGGACGAAAGACCGGCCATAGAAATATGGCTCGTCACTAGGCTGCAGACAGCCGAAGTCAAACTTACCACCAGGCACTTCTAAAGCAGCGCGGATGAGACTGGGTGAGATCTGAACCTCTCTTCAATCCTAAGTATTTTCTCTTTCTGTAAAAGCTGCCCAAAGCATCTTCCCCCCTGTGAGAGGGAAGGGAATTTCTATCCCACCCTCTAAGAATAGCGGTGACTGGCTATCCAGGGGAGTTAAAACACTGAAAGAATAACCTTAATCTAACTGGATTTATATGCTTCTAAAATTTGGGAACGAAAAGATTTCTTATCTTTACAGAAGACTTTGATTTTTATTTACAAAAAAGAAATAAAATTGGAAAAAGGATTATAAAAATTTTGGACTTAAAAAACCTTAAATGGCATTGGTGACATCTTGTGGCCAAGTTTGATATTACAACTTGTTATAGTCTAAAGGAGACTTGGCTTGAAGCCCAGACTATAGATAAGACTTTTCAACCTTGACAAATACCAGCTGTGAAAAGCTCAGCTGTGTCCTATACCCAATTATAACATTATTTTCATTCTCTAAAGCCCTCAACTTAACACACCATCAAGAGAATATGGATGAAGACCAGGCCACAATTAAAGAATCAACTATGCAGAAGATAACAGAAGAAGTGGAAAAATTAAATACTATGATAGAAGATTCAACTGACCAACAAATACAGTCAATGGAAAATCCAGAAAAGGGACTGACAACACTGAAAATGGAAATGACTTTCTATATAAATCAGAAGAAATTTGAGGAGCAAGAAGAAGAACAGACTGAAAGGAAGACAAACATATTTATTATTTATTTATTTTATTTATTTTATTAAACTTATATGCCGCCCTTCTCCCAACAGGACTCAGGGCGGCTTACAGCATATTAAAACGATACAAACACTATCCCCAATAAAAACCAATTAAAAACAAATATTTACCGCTGTGTTACCCTTAAAATTCTAATTAAAATTGTCCCTATTTAAAATTCTCCCTAGGCCAGACCCGCTTGCTGAAA
>NW_015386214.1:21520-38293 GCF_001527695.2 Protobothrops mucrosquamatus | reverse complement strand
TCCAACGGCCGAAGACAAGGCCGACGTCGGGGTCCTCCGGGCCATACCAGGCCCTCCGCTGAAAAGACAGGGCCGGGGGAGAGCAGGGCCGGAACTGAAGCCTCCGCCGCCAGGCCGCTCGACTGGAACAGGGCCAACGCCCGGGCTGGGAAGCCGGGTAACTGGAAAGTAGGATCGGGCCGAAAACGGGCCGAACGTCTGGCCGCCCAACCAACGCCAGGCCGCCTGACCAACCGGAGCAGGCTAGTGCCAGGGCCAAGGAGCCAAATAGCGGGGCCGAAGCCAGGCCTCCACCGCCAGGCCGCCAGGCCGCCAAAGTTCTTCCAGGCCGCCCGGGTCCTTCCAAACCGCAAAATCGGGTCGGAAACGGGCCGAACGCCAGGCCGCCTGACCAACCGAAGCAGGCCAGCGCCCGGGCCGGGGAGCCGAATAACGAGGCCAAAGCCAGGCCTCCACCACCAGGCCGCCAGAGTTCTTCCCGGCCAGAGTTCTTCCCGGCCGCCCGAGTCCTTCCAAGCCGCCCGAGTCCTCCCCGCTGCGGCCGGGTCCTCCCAGCCGCGGTCGAACAAGCCGAGCCCAGACTGAAAACGGGCCGAACGGATGGAAGACGGGCCGAACGCCAGGCCACCTAACCGGCCGACGCCGGGAGCCGAATAACAGGACCGAAGCCAGGCCACCAAGTCGCCAGAGTTCTTCCAGGCCGTCCGAGTCCTCCCAGCTACAATCGCCCAAGCCGGGCCCAAGCTGAAGACGGGCCCAGGCTGAAGACGAGCCGAAACGGGTCGAGGGCGGGCCAGAAATGGGCCGGGCGGGCTAAAACGAGTCCGAGCGGGGGATCACCCACCCACCCATCGCCGCAGGCCCCCCGAGGCACCCCCCAAACGCCCCCATTCCCACTTGCCGGGTCCGTATGCTACAGAGCGAGCCGTAGTCGATCCGCCATCTTGGGCATGCGCAGATAGATATCAGGACAACTATGGTGATTTGGAATAATAGAGAGACGATTCGTTAGCCCTTCCCAAAAAATGGTGACTGGATGGTCTCTCTTATTTCAAATAATATATATAACAACAGAGGGAGATTTATTTGATAACTTAAAAGCACTGACATGGAAGGTGAGCTGGCAAAGGAAGAAAGCTAGAATAAGGCTGAAGAAAATTGGGGTTTTGATTTATTCGAGAGGATTTTATATTACTAATTAAAATAGAATATACTCAAATAGACAAGATGTGTATTTGGAATACTAGATTTTGTTATGAAGTGAGATAAAGAAAACGTTGGTCACTTAAAATTTGGAAGTATAAATATTAAAAGTTAAATTTGAATATTGATGGGAAATTAAAAATTGGGGAAAACAATAAATAGGATATTGATTGTCTATAAAGATTGAATGTAAAAGTAATTAAGATATACATATGTATAAGCTAAAAATTTATTGATAAATGTAATAAGCATGTTTTTACTTAGTTGATATAATAAGAACTGTATTCGCTTAAATATGAGATAGTAGATATTAAGTGAAAAAGAGAGGAAGTATTTGATGTTGAAATAAGGAAAATTTTGGTCATTAAATTTAAGACATTTGGAAATTAGTTGAAAATAAGGATGTTATATTGTATTATTAACTAGATGATGCAAGATGATGGGAAATAGAATATACTTGAATAGAAAAGATGTGTATCTTGAATATTAGACTTTGTTATGAATTGAGATAAAGGAAACTTTGGTTACCTAAAACTTGGAAATTATAAATATTAAATGTTAAATTTAAATATTGATGGGAAACTAAAAATTGGGAAAAACTAATAACAGGACATTGATTGTCTATAAAGATTGAATGTAAAAGCAGCTAGGATATGTATAAGCTAAAATTTATTGATAAATGTAATAATGCTATTTTTACTCAATTGATATAATAAGAACTGTATTAGTTCAAATATGAGACAGTAGATATTAAGGGAAAAAGAGAGGAAATATTTGATGTGGTACCTTGAGATTTGTACTAAAGATTTTTGTATGCTATTAAATTATCGATTAACCCAGCCACCACGTTGCTTTTTAAATACTTAAATGTAAAATTAGAAAATTAATAAAATACTACCCAAAAAAAAAAGGTTAGAATCTTGAGATGGTTCAGTATTTCTCAACAGAGGTCATCCTTAAAACTGCCTAAGCTGATAGGTTGGGATGAAAGACATGGCTGGGACCAGGGCTTCATGGCTGGGACCAGGGCCAGAATGTAAGTGAATACAATGTCATAATAGTCATACATAGGGTGCCACTATATAGGCCAGGTCATTTTTTAAGAACTATGAATCATACTTTATTGCTTTGGCATCCCAATGCTGGAGGGGATATGGCTGATGGCATGACAATACAAGAGAAGTTTCAGTCTGATTTTCATATATTTATTTGGCCTTAGTCCAAAAAGAAAACAAAACTGAGTTAACATTGATTGCATACAATATACTGAGGATAGATTAAAAGACGAAAGGAGGTGTTGTATATATAGCAAGTATCTGAGTGTGTGCGTATGTATTATGTGTCTGTCTGTATATGTGTGTGTGTCTGTATATATGTGTATATATGTATATGTGTGTATATGTATATGTGTATATATATGCTTTAGATGTATATATATGCTTTATATGCTTTAGATGGAGGTTAATTCCAGGTGTCAGGTATGATACAGGAGCAGCAAAGAAAGACATGCATCCCAAAACACAAAAAGGCATTCTTGAAAAGGGATGGTTGAGCAGATTAAATAGAAAAGAATACTTTAAGCTTCATAGATGTCTAAAGCAAAAAATATTGCTCTCAATTTTACTGGTGGATGAGGGATGGAAATTTGGTTCTCTTTTCAGAAATGGGGTGGATTTAAGGGACAAAGTTCTTTCTGACAGCATTGTCCCTCATCTCTGTCACCTGAGAGCTTTTTAAATGCTAATTCCAAGACTGAAGCCAGGGTTTTTGCTTTCAAAGCTTATGTGAATGAGTTACAGTCACTACCATTTATACCATTCACTCATTTATAAGGTTTGGCAGCTATAGGATATTTTTGTGGAAAAACTAAAGGACTCAGGCATTTGCTACTTTATATCTGACTAGGGGATCAAAGATAAACCATGACATCTAAATCCAAAACCACCTTATTGCTACCTTAATTTCTGTTTACCTGTTTCTTGCATAGCAACACGCAATTGTAACTGATCCAAGGTTCCTAATTGATGGGTATCGTTTCTCTGGAAAACTTCCTGCCATGAGAGTTTCAGGAGAAAGAGAAAAATTAGTAATATGAAATCACGCTAAGCAGCTAGTTTCTCTGCTAGTCCAGCCTTCCATTAATGTCTTCTTTTTCTTCAATGACCCAAGAAAATTGCTATGATCCAACTTTAGCTAAAGAGAGACTGAGAAATAGCAGAACTCTTAGAGTAATATAAGACAGGAATGTTTCATCAGATATAAAATTTTAAGAAAAACTAAAATGCTTCTTCAGCTAAGGATGTCGGTGTTTTCTAAAACACCCTGTTCTGTGTAAAACGTGGTTAGGTTTGCTGTACTTTTTTTTCCAAAATAGCGAAACTTTCAGATGTTCCCCAAAAGGCACAATTCACAAGGGAGTAGAGATTGGAACATTAGTGTGCTAAATCTCTACAACTGGCAATAATTAAAGAAAGGTATTTTAGCCTATATTTTCCCCATTTTCCTTAAATTAAGCAAATGGGGCGATCATTGGCTAAGTTAGGCACAACATAATGCACATCTGCATGTATGCAGGTACATATGGTGGCTTTTCTTGCCAGTGAATTTGATGCCTTAACTGTAGGGGAAATTGCCAGTTTTTTGTCTTCATTTGTTGCGAATTAGCAATGTTGCTGGTGTTTTGGCATATGGTGGGTGAAACTATTTTACAAAATGTTTCAAGAGAAGCTAAACCTGATCTTGGTGGCTACCATTTGGCTCCCTTTTCTTTCCATTTCAAAAAAAATGCTTTAAATGTTTTATCTTGGAAGCAGCTGTTCCTTTCTCAAACAGCTGTTACCACTTTTTAAAAAGTTTGCTGGGGCATTGGTAGCTGATGAGAAATCCAACAGATGCATGTTACATTGTTTTATTAGAAAAACAAGTCATCCAGGAACTCCAAAAATAAAAACAAAACAAAAAAAGATACATATCAGCAATAGTTGAATCCCAGATTCTGCATAGATTCTTAGAAATCCTTTTCCAGGATCACACATGCAGAGAGAGACTCCAGTTAATCATATAACTCAGTGGTGAGGTCAGGAAATCTTGGAATGTTTATAAGAATGGAATATATATTGCTCATGGTTTTTGTCACCCTCAATTAAATGCCATTATATTAGTCAAATTATGAGATTGCAACAGGAGCCCTAGTGGCATAGTGGTTAAAGTGCAGAATTGCATGCAAACTCTGCCCACAGCCTGGAGTTTGATCCTGATGGGTCTCAAAGTTGACTCAGCCTTCCATCCTTCCATGGTTGGTAAAATGAGGACCCAGATAGTTGGGGGCAATATACAAATACATTGTAAACTACCCAGAAAGTGATGTAAAGCACTATGAGGCAGTATATAAGCCTAAATACTATATAATAGGCTTGGAATGACAGTAGAACCTGCCCCAGTTTGAAGCTGTTTTTCTCCTTACCATCTACCATCTACATTGGAGCTGACAGGTTATAGAAGTAGTTGTGCATAGTGATTCACTCTCAGCTCCAGCACTGATACTGCCTAAAGCAAAAATGGGAGCAAACCTGGAAAAACCATAAAGTTTCCTCTTTCCCCTCCCCAGTGATTTATTGGTGATTTACTGCTCTCTCTCTCTCTCTCTCTCTCTCTCTCTCTCTCTCTCTCTCTCTCTCTCACACACACACACACACACACACACACACACACACACACACACACACACACACACTTTGTTGTTTACCTGGTATAGAAGCAGCTTCTTCCTGAGAAATCTGAATTCTTGAATGCTCAAGGTTCCAGTACTGTTGAGCTGAATTATGCTATTAAGGTGTACAATATGACAGAGAAGGTTGGGACTAGGAAGAGATAGCAAAGCTGGAAACCAAGTTAGCTTGGCAAAAAGCAGGATAGGAATTTGTTTCAGTAAAGCATACCTTGTGTCTAGCATACTCAAAGTCAAAACTAGGTCTTGATTTCGAAGGTCTTTGAATTATGCCCCAAGGAACATTGTACCAATCCCTAAAAGAGTCTCTTCACCATTAATTTCCAAGATTGCAAAGCCAGATGTCAGGCTGAGTAGTCACAGGAGGAAAAATAAACCCCTGTTAGCTCAAATGAATAATTTATAAGGTTGGACTGTTGATATAGATGCATCTAAATCCTGCAGTTCTTCCTAAGGCTTAAGCCAAGCACTCTGGCCTGTTTTACATGCAAAGAGATTCAGACCCACTGGAAGATATTTATTCCTTCCATTCTTTCTCACTGTCCTGATATTATTATGCAGCCCTCATGGCGAGACTATTGGACTTGAGCTGTTTGCAAGGATCTCAATCTTCAGTGTAATACTTAAGGGAAGGACATGTGAATATGAAACAGAGAGATAAGTGAGAGTAGCACAAAACAGTAATGAGAGTCGGGGACAGCATGTAGGAAACCATACACTCATAATACATGAAAGCATATGTTCCTCTCTCTCTTTTTGTCTTTTTTCCCTTTGAGTTCAGAAGAACTGTAAACATACAAATAGATATTAAGTAATTATTACAGAAAAGGGCAAGAGTTGCATTCTTCAGTCAAGCTAGCAAAATATGTGACATGGCTAAGAACCAAAAGGAGGATACATCCAAGAGGGCCAAGATACTACGGCAGGCATCAAGGCTAAATCTCATCCCATAATTTTGATGATCTAGAGGGAAAAAAGAAAGAAATGAAAATGTATAACCACAATACAACCATATTCTCCATAGAAGAGTAGGGGCCTGAGCCAGTGGTGGGATTCAGCCAGTTCGCACCACTTCGGCAGAACCGGTAGCTAATTTTTTGTTGCCGAGGCCCAGAATGGACTTCCGGAAGCGGCATCCACACAGAGAATCGGTTGCTCACATATTTGAATCTCACCACTGACCTGAGCCCATGTATCTTCAGTGTGAACATAAAAAGTGAATGAGCTGCTACATAATACTAACCTGGGTTATTTAACCCTGATTTGTGAATAAACCATAATTTCCCAAGTTCACATATAAAACTAAAAGATAAACTATCCTGTTCTTCACAATGGTCCAGCAATTACTTCTGAGAGGCCTCTCAAATAGATTATAAAGAAAGTCACACAGAGATTCTCTCTCTCTCTCTCTCTCTCTCTCACACACACACACACACACACACAAACATATTTTTAAATAATTTAAGAAAAACTAATATAAAGTAAGAAGAAGCAAGAAGAAGAAAACAAAAAGAAATAAATCAAAGACAAAGCTAAAAATGCAAGAAAGGAGGAAAAGTAAGAGAAAAGTAGAAGAGAAAGAAAAAAGACACAAAGAAGTCGCTTCTGATCTTTCTATCAGTTGCAAGTACATTTATAAATTTACCTTTTACTTTATGGTTTCAACATAACTCTCTGCTTTCTATAATCTCTCCTGTCTAATCATAAAAACCACAATCATAAGCTCATTTTTTTTTCTATTTCATGCAAAGAATCCACAAGGGATTTCTAGTCAGCAAAAAATGTAGCTATTGTCTTCTGTTTAATAAAAGAAATCAATTCCACCATCTAAATTCCATCATCTTCACCAATCATTCATCCACTGTGGATCATACCAAATCTTTCTACCATAGATGCAATAACTTTCTGATGCTCTGGCTCCTGCAGCAGCTATTTGTCAACAGAAGGCTACTTGAGACCTGTAAAGCTATCCTAAATATAATTATCTACTGAATGAACAAGCCTTCATTGGTATGTTTAATTCTCTTTAATTCATTCAATTTATCCTAAGGGTTCCAGCTTGGACACGGTTTTAGATCAATTGCCAAAATAATAATAATGATAATGGCTTTTTCATCTTGGGCTTTTTCATTTTGGCATCTTGGTAAAATGTTACTGCTGTTAATTTCTAGTTCCAAAGAAGTGTGCTTAGCAGGATGTCTAAATGACCTTGGGAGAAGTCACTAGTCTCTTTCTTTTCTGCTTGATTTGTCCCTTGTCTAACTATACCAGCTGAAATAGAACAGGAACATGGATAAATCTTGACAGTTGTGCGTTCTTTCTCCCTCCTGCCCTCTTTCTTTCTGCCTCTCTCAGACAGAATAAATAGGCAAGTTAAAAGCTAGACCCAAGCTGTCCTAGTGATACACGAATGACAAGAAATGAAACAGAAAGAGCATCTAATCTTGTTGCAAATCATGATTATAGATTGCCTGCAGACTTTTACCGAGCAGGCGCCAAGCTCATAACTCACTGATCCCTTCTCTACAGAAACCAATGATGTTTTAATCTCATTATTGCCCTGTTTATTAAATATGAATCATGCACTGTAAAGTTTGGAAATGAAAGCTTTAAAATTGATTGCCTATGAAGAATAAAAGATGAGCCGCACAGCCTGGTTAGTTTCCTTATAGATTTCCCCATGCCTGATGGGTTACTTCGGAAAGATGTTCAAGAGCAATGAAATGGCTGTCTACTCTCACTCTTGGGGAAGCTAAAAAGACTGGCGTGTCCTAAGGAGATGAAGGTTTTGCTTCTGCATCCCTGCTTTTGCTCTGAACTGATGCTACAAAAGCTTTTATCTCATTAACTTCTTGAACAGTTTTCGTTCTTATCCATTCAAGATTTTTCCATCCTATATATCTGTTATATTCACCAAATGCTATGTTTTTGTAAACTTCATATTTCTGGCAGTAAAAAATAAAACAGGAGAGAGAGAGAAAAGATTTTAACCATTTTGCAGCCTACTGCTACTGCTAGCTAGATTACCTAATTTTTTTCCAAATGCAATTAGAATTTAAAATATCAACCGGCTAATAGAAAACTAGCAATTGGTTTAGTTCTTGGACAAAAGATGGTCCTCTGAAATCTGTAAAAGTTTTGGACTGGATATAGAGAGATTCTAAAAATTTTAAATCAATGTGTTTTTTTCTCCCGTTGGACTCCCAACAGTTCTGTTATGTACTACTCTTCTATTACTGCAATTATTTATTGTTGCTTGCTAAAGTTCAACAAAATAATGTCAGAAGAGATTGTATTTAATTGTATTAAACCAGCACATAAACAGCCTCAATTTATCAGACGTTTTTAAAGATTTGTGTGATGAAGGAATCAAATAAATTGTAGCACATGAGCAAAACATCATTCAGGAGTTAATTTCTTGGAAGTCTTTCTAAACCATTAAAATTAGTCAAACTTCAAAAATTGCAAAATGTTTCTTTATTTTAAAGTTTGGCTCTGGGTCTCATGTGATCTTGGTGAGGACCTGACAGACAAGATTACATGGCTGAAAGGTTTAGGCATTCTCAAGTAGAATTTCACAAATATTTCATAATCATATATGAAACCTCATGCAGTTTCATGCAATACTACCAAATCATGTAGGCTTTTGAGATCTTGCAAGTTTTAGCATCTTACTTTAATAGGAGGGGAAGATTCCAGTAGGTACCCTGATATCCTTAAGTATTGCACTCTTGACTCCTGTCCTGTTTTAAAGAGGTTCATAATAAAGTACTACACTTGGACAATCTTCCAAAACAAATGATTTCATTTACAACTTACATTTTCAGCTGATATTTTCCATTGTAATGGATGATGCTATTCTAAAGTATCATGGAAAGTAGATTTGGCTAAAATGTCTACAAATTCAGATTGAAGATATGGATCACTATCTTATGAATTGTTCCCTACTTGGTGGTATTAACACTAAATTTATAAGGAGTATTCTAGGATGCTGTTTGTGTTAAATGCGGAAACAATAGATTATTCATTAGCAGATTATTTTTTACTGTTGTCAACAACAAAGAAAATAAGATGTCTTTTCATTGGTATGCTGAAGGGACCTATTCTTTAAAATAATACAACATGTTTTCTTTTATTTAATCAAAAATAATGTGAAATGTTGGAGATATTTTTGTTATAGTTTATAGAGCCAAGCTTGATTTGAGGGAGGCTTATTTTTTATACAATAGAAATGAAATACTAACATATGAAATGCACAAACATTTGCAATATAACGAAGGCAAGCAATTGTAATAAAAACTCCAGCAGAAACCCAAATGTCTTTGGAAAGGAGATAACATTTTGCACGCTTGCCAGCTTTCAAGTGTATAGACTTCAATTCTCAGAATCCTCTACAATGGCTACGCTTGGCTAAGGAATTCTGGATATTGAAGATCACACATTGAGAAGTTGTGAAAGTTGGGTAAACTAATGTGCTATCATAAATTTAAAAGGAGCCAACAAGCCAGTCATGTAACAAGGTAAGGAAAGAGAAGAGACAGATAGATTAAGGTCTTAAACTAGGGCCTTGAAATCCCAGATCTACCTCCAATCCCACCAGAAATACTAATGTATTCACTGGGTTGTCCTTTTCAGTCTGCCCAGTTTACATCACAGGTTTGTTGCTTGGGGAAAAAAAATAGAAGGGAGTATTTGGCATGCTACCTTGAACTCATTGAGGAAGACTAGGGTGTAAACTTAAATAAATTACCATGCAAGCAGAATGCATTTGGATCCATTGGCTTTCAACAAGCAAAGTCAATGGGGAAAGTCGGATTCACTTCCAACAAATCATGTGATTTCCTTAACCACCAAGGCAAAAAAAAAAAAATTGGCACACTTAATGACGAAATTGCTTACTAATGAAAATCCTGGTGCCAATTGTGGTCATAAGTCAAGGATTACCTATATGAAGATCTGTAGTTTAGATGGAAATGGATTTTCCTAACACTATGAATGCATTTGCATACAGGAACTGTCACTAATTTGCAGCCCTTCTCCCATAAAGAAAACATAATCACTAAACTTGCACTACATGTGTTCTGTTTCAGGAAAAGAGGCATTGAGACGAAGCAACGAGTTCCAACAGTTCTCCTTTATTGCAACACCAACAGAACAGATTTTAAAATGGTGCGGCCCCCCTTTATAGCCCCCCTGCACAATACCTTGCTGGCTAATCATTGCAAAGGCTGGGAGCAACCTTTCTTGTCCCAGGCATCCACATGGTCTGCCCGGGCCAATTGCTGCAGCCTGTGCCTGCTGGCCCAGGACATAACAACATGAGTATGAGTTCACTCGCATTAAAAAAATAGTCTTATTAAGAGCATATAAATGTTGCAGTTTAGACATCTGTAACATGAGACCCTGTGTTATAAAGGATAAAGGGGAAATTAAATCCCATTCTCTTTTAAAAGCCAGTGAGACTAACCTATATATTTATTGATTTAAAATATTTTGCCTACTTTCCTACTTAAAAAGCTCTTAAAGCAGTTAAAATACTTAAAATATGGATGAGTGGAAAGTGCACAGCTTGCATCACTCATAGATGGCATGTAGGTATGTGTGAAAATGTGCATAAAATGTGTATAAAATGTATATAAAATACTGAGTTTTAGAATCCCATACTAGACATACTTGCCATGTTGTTTAGGATCCTTTGCAGCTGCACTACGTTTATTTCAGGATACTAAAGCAGGGGAGGCAAAATTATAGAAAATCCAGTGATTAACATCTTTACATCTAAAATTACTAATGGGGAAGGAAAGATACACAATTGCCCTGTTATCTTTTTTTTTTAATGGAAACCTGAGTTTTCAAAAAAAAATCCATTTTGAATTATGTCAAAGCAATGAAAGATAATGCTTTATCATTTTCAATTTAATTAAAATTAATTTTGTCCCATCTTTCCTCCATCTATTAGACAATGATATACTAAAAATATTATTCTGTTCAAGCATATACAAACTGTCTTATGTTAGATATACTATGTCTGGACTGCAGAAATACCAAAGCTTCAGATTTTCTGTACTGTTACTGTCCTCCATTGGTCCTATAGATTTTTAGTCTATTTATACCAAGCAAGACCATTGATCTATCTGTTGCTGTACTTTCAGCAAGAATTAGCTATGCCTGTCTGGATTTCGGGTCCACCAAGCAATACTCAACTTGGAGTTTGGACCTGACATCTTCAACAGCCCAATATGTGCTGCTAGATGGGATGTTCCATTTATGACATTCTGGACCCAGTGATTATATCATGCAGTTAAGGGATACTGATATTTGACACTGGAGAAGAACTTTTTCCCCATTGGACATTGATGATTGAATCTTCAATAATTTAATTATCAGCAAGGAGGTGGTTTATACTGCAGGCTAAGCCATGGTTTATTAATCATGGTTAGATTCACCAAAATTGCCTGGTTTCATGCAACACACTAAGCACAAATCCATGGTTTGTAAAACATAAGGGCTGAGTTCACATAGCAGAGAAAACTCACACAAACCATTTTATGGTTTAGTTTGCTGTGTGAACCCAATTAGTGTATATTTCCTTTAACTAATAGTTACACACCAACTGACAAATGCCAAGTGGAAAACCCATAATTTTTCTGAGGAACTGTTTTTGGTCAAGCATGTTCAGAAAAAGTACTCAGATGTACCAGAAAGGGATACTCACTTGATCAAAATACTTAGAGAAGAATTCTTTGCAATCTTCATGTTTATCAACTATTTCCTATAAAGAATAAAACAAAAATTAAAAAGATGGAAGGGGAAAATCTGTCCAATTTTTCAGGATGTACCAATATGAGATTTATAGAGTATAGAACAGTGATGGAGAACCTTTTAGAGACCGAGTGCCCAAAAACTGCCCCGCCCCCAGTCTGCCCCCACTATGCCCACCCACCCCCGCCCTGCTCCACCCTCACCCTGCCCGCTCTCAGGGCCATCCATGGCCCGCCGCAGATCACCCAGGTGGCTCTGCAGCACCATGATGGCCACACCCTCTGCCCGCGCCCCGCAGCATCATCTGCTGCCCAGCTGCCATGTGTTTGGGTGCGCTGCTCTGCCTGGGCTGCACCCGGGGGTGACTCTCCTCCAGGAGGGCTGCTGATGAGGAGGGGGCTGTGGTGGAGGTGGGGCTGGGGCTGGGGCGATGGCATGTGTGCCCACAGAGAGGGCTCCGAGTGCTGCCTCTGGCACCCGTGCCATAGCTTCGTCACCACTGGTATAGAATATGTAATATATTCAATAAGCTGAGCCAGAAGCATTGTGGAGCTTTAGTGACTACAGATACACTTGTGAGAAAACCAAAGGTAGAAAAGTTGCTCCTATCTAACAAAGACAAAACACTTGCCTGTGACACTGATATTGCACGTGACATTTGACATTGATGTTGCATGTGAAAATATTGTTGGGTGAACATTCATCATGTCAAGAATATCCAAATCAGTCTCTACCTCAGTGTTTCTCAATTTGGCAACTTTAAGATGTTCTATTCTAGCCAGAATAAAACCCATTGTAGTACCCAACAAGTTAAACAACTGGAGAGCAGATGCAGAATGGGTACCCACAAGCATTTGTTATAAAACGTCTGCCCAACACAATGGGGAGAGAAAGGATGAAACAAGGTACAAGACCAACTACATGGCACACCCTGCCATACATCAAAAACATTTTGGAAGCAGTAGAACGCAACTTCCAATATCTGCAAATAGGCATCATACTCTGCCCAGAGGCTACCATATGAGGACAAATTATGCATTGTAATGCTTGGAGATGAAAGATACTTCCAATGTATTCTACTGGATCCCCTGCATGGATTGCCCCTGTGACTGTATAGGACAGGTGGGGAGAAAGCTAAGCACCAGATTACAAGAAGACAAGTGAGCGGTCAGGCAAACAGATCAGAACTCATTGGTAGCCTCACATTGCAATGAACAAGGACATACATTCATTTTTGCAGTAACTAAGATTGTTGGACAAGCAGATACAAAAACAGCCAGGGAAGTGATTGAAGCCTGGGAAACAGGAGTGCTGATTTACCACCAACTTATCAAGTACTTAGGAGGAAAGGCTTAGCAGCACAAGGAAACAACAGCCAATGACTTAATAGCTGGCCATCAACACCTCAATCAACAACTAAAAAGCCACATACAACCAGGTACCATATAAATACCACACAGAATAGCCCAAAGCACACACTCTGCTAGAGAGAAGTTTCCTAAGGATGAGCTCCAACATGAATCCATAAGCTCAGAAGACTAAACCTCTGATCCCAGTGACTGACCCAGATTGGATCTGGCAACATTATCTTGGGACCTGCATATTAACTTTCATTCAAGAATAGACTTTCCCTACAAGTTACTGTCAGCAACCTGTATCTCACCTTATTTATTAGATTTATAGCCAATCTTTTCTCAGGAATTCAAGGCAGTATATATAGTACTCCCTCTTCCATTTTTCCCTACAACTACAATGTGTGAATTTGGGCTAGTAGTTGGCCCCAAGTTAAGATAACTTTTATTGTCATTTTCTACTGTGGGCACATTGGCACACATTAAAAATGAAATTCTGTTGCATGGTCTCAAAAGTGTACACATGCATAAAACCCATATAAACATGCTATATACAACATATGTATATAACCAGTCAGTTTCCATGGCTAAAGGTTGGCTTGAACCTGGGTCTTTGTGGTCCTAGTCCAAAATCTTAATCACTATATGACACTGACTCCCCAGTTCTAATTATGTATGTATACAATGTAAAGCCTCAGAATCTGGAAGAACCAAAAACTATCCTGCCCTAGAGACGTTATTGATTCTCCATAAATGTGTTTAAGCTCATGAGATAGCCATCTAAGTATACAACATCATCACATTTGTGTCTCCCAACTAAACTGTTAAATTGTTAAACTGTGTGCTGTATAGAGGACATAAAAAAACTTTAGCATCACCTTAATCACTTTATTTGCCATCTGCAATTCATAGATAGCAATTGCCTCATTGATCCATACAATATCTTCAGCCTCTTAAAATTCCCCTTTCCTGAACTTTGGCAACAAATGCAGCTGATTTTCTTTTTTAGGTGAGCCTCTTAGCTTCCCCACCCTTTGGCAGATTTTAATGTTGAAACAGATGAACAAATGAACAGAGACATTGACTTAAACCTCAAGGTCAAAATCACTAGGTTTAAACAGCCTCATGGCCTCTTGAAACTTGGACAGAAAGCATGCTAGCAGCCTTTCACAGTTCTTTTAAAACTGAGATTAAATGATGCTATTCTTAATAGCTGTCTATTTATCTATTCTACCTTAGCCTCAGTTTAGTAAGAGACAGTGCGTGTGTTTTGAATCCCTGTGGCATTTAGCTAGTGAGTTCTCAAGATTTTCTTTCTTGATCAGCTATTATGGTTTAAGTCAAAAGAAATATTCACTGCACATGAGTGATGAAGGAGAGATCTTCCGTTGCCATTTCCACATTATGAAGTACTATGAGTTATATTTCTTTTGCTTTCTGCTACCCTTTAAAAGCACACCGCAAGGACGGCTCAATCACTCCTACTTTTTCTCTAATTTTTATTCTGACATTCAGGTGTCATGACTGACAATCAGAATCCATTTGTAAATTTAGCTCACTGATGGCCTCATCCCCATTCAGGTTATGCCTCTGAGAGCACTTAAGCAGAAAAGAACAAGAGAGCAAAACAAAATAGTAGCTATACGGCATGGTTCCTAATCACATCTCACCTTTGAAAGGACACAGCTGGAGTCTCCACCCAATTCACTTTAAAAAGAAGAAAGAAACCACCATGAATGTTAGAATAATGAAGTGAGTATCCTGATTTATCTAGACTGAGATCTTCAAGCTAGCTGTTATTTTATCTTGCTTAGAAGTATATTTTAGATGTTTAAACTTTAATAAAAATTATTATTAAAAAAACTATTTCACAAAACCCACAAATCTGGAGGACATGATATTCTAAGTTTTGGCGTCTCTGTAATTTGACCTTGCTTGGAGACAGTACAATTAATAGCACCCATCTGTTTCTGACTGGAAATGGAAGACCTCCCAAGAAATTACTATCAGAGAGAAACTTTCATATATCCTCTTCTTTTCATACATATCCTAAAAGCATACTTTTTATAGTGGAATTCACTATAAGAAGTCCTTTTTTAAACTACACATAGACAACACATACACATTGACAAATGCCATTTGTTTTCTTTTTCTCTTTCTATGCAGAAAACCTATACAACAACATCTTTAGTGGAAAGAGACTTTAATTTTGGCCCTCCATTTCACCAAGAGTAGGTCTTGATCAGGATTCTTAAGAGCTGCTGCTTCTTCTACCATCTTGATGGAGACAGTACTGGAGTCAAGAGCATGAGATAATTAATTTGTGGATTCTCTTTTGTCTTTCCTTGGACAATCATAGTAATGGCATAAGTAACAAATTGAGAAAAATCAAGGAGAGACATCACCAACCTAAGGTCACATAGCAGGCTGCATGAGTGATTTTTAAGACTCACAAATGATGGAGGACTTTTAGGTTGCCCATGCAGTTGATTCAGATGAGCAGTAACAGAAGCCTGATTGGGGTAGATTAACAAATCGTTCTGACACCCTCCTCCAAATTTTCTGGTGAAGTGAAGAAAACTTTGGATAATCACAGTGGATTGTGTCTCGAAGGATTGTGAGTTCCCTTGTTACTTTAAACCAATTTCTCATCTTGGAAATCTTTTACTTATTTAGCATCCGCATCCAGATGGCAAATCTCTATAAAATACAGAGTATTTCATACAGGCCTGAAATCTGCACCGAAAGATCTACTGGTTACCTAATTACCAACCTCAATGTGCCTGGTACTTCATAGCATGCTAAATTATGAATGTGGTGAAAAAGGAGATAAAGGGGAGCAGAACTGCACAGGGAGGCACAGAGGTTTTGCTGGCGGAATTAGAATGGGAAATCTGGGTGTTAGGATGGTCTTTGCAAACTAAGAAAGGAGTTCTTACCGCAAGCTGTGCTTTCTGGAGAAGATTCGCAAGATGAACTCTGACTCCTGATGAGGTTCCAAAGTAGAGGGAACCACCACATACGTCCCAGGAGGGAGGCGGAAATCCTGAGTCACTTCCCGATTATTCACAAAGAGCGATTGACCCAGACGTGCATTCCAAATGAAGAAAGAAGGAGGCAGCTTTTTATTGTTATCACAGGACTAAAAAAATTAAACAACAAAATAAATTAAGAGCATTTCTCGTGATGACTGAGAATTTTTTTAAAAAAAAATAGAAGGGAGATTAATGGTTTACACATTCATGCTGCTCACAATATTGGCTCAGGCTCTGGGAACAAATATACATACCAACCTGTTCCTGTATTAAAAACAGATGCTGGAGATCATTTCTAGATATTTCTAATGAAATGCAACACTAAAAACCATACTGGAATATTTAAAAAATAATAATATCAAGTGCAGATTTTCACTGGGGATGGGTCAGGTTTTCCTCCTTCTCCTGACACTTTTTGCCAACCTACTCCCTATACCTAGAATATTAGTCAATTCAGCCTCCCCACCAATAATATTCTAAAATGCATATTGCATGTTTTAATAGAAATTAAACCTTTATGGCCAAACCAACAAATATTTGAGCCATTTAATCATTTCCCCATGTTATTCTTTCCTCAGTTTCACTTGCTTCCCTTTTGCCCTATGCTTTCTTTGGGTACAGTTTTAAGCCCTCTGAATAATCATTTCAGAACAGCTTTCAAGGGACCCTCCAAGACCTTGTAGAGACAGGACTT
>NW_015386214.1:14538-21393 GCF_001527695.2 Protobothrops mucrosquamatus | reverse complement strand
TGGTCAGGAACATGCAAGAGACAGTTTGGTGTAGTAATTAAGGCATCAAACTAGAAACAGAGACTGTGAGTTCTAGTCCCACCTTAGGCACAAAGCCAGCTGGCTGGCCTTGGGCCAGTTACCCTCTCTCAGTCCTAGGAAGGAAGCAATGGCAAACGACTTTTGGGAAAAACTTGCCAAAAAACCCGCAAGGACTTGTCCAGGCACTCTCTGAGAATCAGACACAAGTGAACAGAAGAAGAAAAAATATGCAATAATAGGGCGATCCAATTGTTTTCAAAATTGTATTTAGCTTCATTTTTGTATCACCCTGAAACCCAAGAATACACCAACACTATATTCTTCATACTGTTCCTGTTCTTGTTTTTCCATAAAAACTCCCTTAATTTTAACCAGACTTACTTCTGTGTAAGCATGCTTAGAATTACAACTGTAGGTATACTTCGAGCACTTCCACTATTATAATGCGACCATGAAGAAAAACTTGCCCTTTTATTAGGCCTTTCTATCACCAACAACTAAATAGAATACTCAGCACAGAAAGACTATCAATAATTACATTGGCTAAGAAAAATGGAGCCTCCCGGAGCCAGCCATACCTCACAATGACTCTGACATTTTACTCTCCAATGGACTTTGTTACCACAAGAGCATTTGCAGAGCAACTTTTGCACTCTCGCTCACTCTTGTTGTATTTCTCTCTTGCTAATGGAGCAATTTATCATCTGCTAAGAGGGTGGGGTTGCCCCTTAGAATGCATCATATATTAAATGCAAAGCATTTATGCTTTGGTCAATGCTGTGATTCATTGTATTTCCAATTTTAAAACTGCTCTTGGTTTTGTACTTCACTATATTAATCTTGATGTTCAATACATGTCTGAAATTACCTCTTAGCAGTCTCCAGCTCCAAGCTTCAATGAGTTTAAATGGCAAAGTGCTGTCTCCCAATTGGTCCAAAGCACCACATGAAAGACAAATAGATTTGGTTTCCCTGCTCTAGCCAGATAATATAGCTAGCCATCCCCTATAGCCTTAAAAGTTCCCTATGGGAAGCAATGACAGCCTGACAGGTTTCACAGCAAAGCAACCTGTAGAGTTTAGCTTTTAAAGCACAAAAGCCTGGTGGGTTCACTCAGGAACAGAATATTCTCATTAAATCTGAAGTAAAATTTCAGAACATTTGGAGAGTTGTCAGAATTTGAATTTGTGTACTACTCTCAAACCTTAATAAAACTTGAGTGCTTTTGACAAGTTGGGCAATCTCTTCGGGATTTGAGTTTTGTCATGCATGAAATGTAAGCTCATTTAAGGGATACTGTAGTCAGTAAACTGGATTTAATTTAAAAAGTCTATCCAACTTGCTGCAGGTTGTTCTCTATTTTTCCATTTCCCTACCTTTATGGCCTTCAAGAAGCTGAAAACCTGGTCACAAAGTATGACAAATGTAATAGTTTGGTCATTAATGTCTTGAGTAAGGACTCTGATTGCCTTGCTCTATGATCCATTTGTTCATTTTTATTGTTATCTATAGTATTCCCGAGAGTCTCTTCTATCACCAAACTTCAAAAATGTCATTGCTCTTTCTATTTGCATCTTCAAAGTTCAATTTTCCTTAATTCCACAGAGTACCACAGGAAAAACTGTTGTCTGGACAATTTGATTCTTTATAGTTAGTGACTTGTCACTGTATCTTTTCCATGCCCTTCATTGCTGTCCTACTAAGTGCTGGTTTGCAGCATATTTCATGATTACTGATTCCCTTAATATTGATGGTCAATCCTACATCATCTCACATACATGATCTAGAGTCATGTATGTATGACTCTATAAATATATATAAATAAAATAAAATAAAAGGCAAAAATGTAGAGGAAATAGGCAGTGACTTTGAAGGACGGAAGAAAGAGCAGCAACAAAGGCAACAGTCAGATAAGAGGTCATGAGCCTGGACCAAGAAATTAGTTAAACATCTCAAGCAGGCTCTCCCTAGCACACACTAAAGTAAAGTGAGGGAGAGGAAAGCACAATCAGATCTGCAAGATTTTGTTACTATGACTGTTGCAATAATGTATGGCAACATACATATGACAACAGTTTTTTTAGTCTGGTCTACCATTGTTAGGCTGTCATCAATCTTAATCTTTATTCCAATGGAATACACTCATTAGAGGATTTCATATGACACCTATTTGTAGTCTTTTCATTGCTAGATGGAAATATAACATACCCATGGGTTTTAGTTACTTATTAGGCAATTCATAACCCATTGGGTCATCATTTCAGAGATATTTCCTTGCCTAAACAGACAAACAGAATGACCATAGTCAGGCAAAAAACAGTGGAAATGGGAATGATCTTTGACTTCCTGCTGACTTACTCATTGACTTTCCTTCCTGCCAGGCAGCTGGTAGAGAGTGTTAGAAATTATTATATGACCACAGCTGACCATGACAATGCAGAGGCACTAAACCACAACTCTGACAAATTTCAGTCCCATGGGTTTCATATTTGTGATGCATTCTTTAAGCTAGCCCATTTGAAATATATTGATTCAATGACTCACCGTTTCACCCAAGAGAAGGTTACAAATAGATAAGGAGAGTTTCAGTAATATATAGATTTGTTTTATGGATTTCATCTTGGCACTAATGCACTCCCTTTTTTATGTTTACAAACTAATCTCAGGCTACCTTAGTAATAGTTTTATACCATTTATGACCTGATTTGATGCTGATTTCGTTAGCTTTATGTTGATTATGTTATTCTATTTGTATTGTTCTAAACAACAAAGATTTTCCTTCCTCAACACTCTTAGGCTTATTTTGTAGATTTTGGGCTGCTAATCATGGAAATAGCCTGTGATTTAACCTATCACATGCTGTTTTATAGAAGTCTTCTTACACAATGGCAATGAACACCATTCAGTATCTGTTAGCTATGCTGCATACATGAAATAAACATACAAAAACATGGAACTGGTGTTGAAGCACATGCAGTACGCCAAATACAACTGAAATATCTGTGGATATCTAAAAGTTATATCCAGTGCAGCTTGGGTATAACTAAGTACTGTTTTACATACGTGAATGGGACAGCTGTGTAAGGGAGTTGCATTGTATTAAAAAGAAGTGGCTGCTTTGAAAGAATTTGGTTCCAGGACAGAAAAACATGGTACATGTTTCATGTGTTGCCCAATAAAATATATTTTTGCCTTTACTTCACATAAAACTTGAACTAATGAAAAGTTTTGTGAGAGCGATGAACAAGGAAACTGAAGGTTTTCATTATTTAAAGACAGATGTTTCCAAGTATAACTCATGCCAAGATTAAGGAAGGCATTTTTGTTGGTTTACAAATCAGATACATTATCAATGACAGGTGCTTTGAAGATCTGCTTGTGCAGTCAGACAAAAACACCTAGCAAGCATTCAAGAATGTTGAGATTTTTCTTGGCAACTACAGAGCACCAAACTGCATTTAGCTGGTTGACAAACTTCTTACAGTGTACAAGACCATGAAATGCAATACATCACCAAAGATTCATTTGCTGCATTCATACTTGGATTTTCCCCCCTGAAAATCTAATTGCAATCAGTGACAGGCATAGTGAAAGGTTTTGCCAGCATATTGCCACAATGGAAAAACAGTATCAGGGCAACTGGATTCTATCAGTGCTGGATAACTATTCTTGCACATTGCAGTGAGATGCATCAGACACTGAGTACAAACAAAAATCAGCAGCAAGAAACTCTTAGCCCTCTTGAACTCATGCAGTATGTCAGAAACATAATGCAATTAAATACATTCTAGTTATTAAAAGTTAATTTCATATTTCTCAAGATTCCTGTGTGCTATACTATCATTCTGAAATTATAATTCTATTCAGTTTGAAGTGGTCTATCATAATTACCAAACAGAAAGCAAAACATTTGGGGAAAAAAAATCTTGTCCAGTGTATTGATTTAAAACACACAACTGTCCAGAGCATGTTATTCATTTGTGCCCCCTCCCAGCTATCTCCCCCCTCTTCCTGCCCCACTAGGCCTTCACAAGCCTTGCGCCAGCTTCTCCCTTTGGGTCCTTGTGGGACTTGGGCTGCTAAACAGAGGTGCTGTGCTCACACTCTCACATATGCTGAAGATACTTTTCCAAACCATTTTCAAAAGCACATGTAGCCACATGAAAATGGACTTGAATTGTAAATGAAAATGTGTGCACATTTACATTAATGCTTGGATTTGTAAAACAAACAGGTTGGGAAAAAATACAGACATTATAAATGTGGTTATAATCTGAATGTGGTTCAGATCAGTTTTTGATAGTATCTAAAAATAATATTAGGGGAAAGTGGAGCTAAAAGAAAAGGAAAGAAGAATAAAGAAAAATTACAATTCTTGAATAAGAATGAAACCATGAAAAAAATATTAGGATATTAGAATTCACCAAACTACAGGGACTTCACTAAGAATCCAGAGAGATAGAAATCAATAGTTAGAGAAAGGTTTGGAAAAGCTTTTCTACTGAACTGTAGCATCTAATCTCTTCTTGAAAGCAGCACTTTCCCATCCTAAAATACATTTATTAAATTTGAAAAACTCAACATATTTGAGATGAAGTAGCTCTAAACTATTATTTAAGTCTGGCTATATGCAGTGGAGAAAAATGTTTATATCGATTTAGTGGCATCTACAAGTAATTTCCACAAATCAGCCAAAAAGTTGGTTGAATGTCTCCCAGGAATATATAATTATTAGAGGCAGAAACGAAAAGAAAAGAAAGGAGAAAAATGTAATAAAATCGTTTCTCACTCAACCTTGTCTACTGCTTCTGGGCATATCCCAGGAACATTGTCATTAATCCTTAATTAAGCCATAAAAGTGCATTATCTTGAAATGTATTCAATCACTTTGGCATTAACAGTCATTTTTTTCTAATTTCCTTAAGAAGCTTATCTAAAATAAGAACAAGGAGTACTTGAATGCCATATCCAAACACTCACATTGGACAGTGTTCAGATCTGGACAAGCAAAAAAAAATGATCAAGATTGTGAACAAGTTTAATAATAATTTCTAGCAAAAAAATATTAAGATTTCAATCTGAATATTTCAGCTCTTGAAAGCAATATATTTCAACATTTTCACATAAAGACCCGTAAGTATTTTATGATGTATGATACTTAAAGTAAATCCATTGCAATTACTGAGACATGTTCTTTATTACTAATTTAAGTATATTGCATTTCAGACTGTCTACCTTCAACATCATGTCTCCAACATTCAGGCTTTGAATAAATGAAAATCATATTCACAGCAGAAAGTCAGTTTTGCTGCACTCATTGAGGTTAGCTGCACAATTTCTACTTAATCTTAATTCGGTAAGAGAGCAGGGGAAAGTAATTTATAACAACTATGGTACCAAACTATGCCCCCCCCCTCAAAAAAGATGAAAAGGTTCTACATACCTCCTGGTCCACCTAGAAGGAAGAGAAAGGACATGTGTCAACAAGTAAGCATCAAGACATTTAAAAATGAAAATTGTTAAGTGGTGGAACCAGTCAGAACACGAAAGCACTAAACTCATCAACCAGAATCTCTGCCATTGTTGATTAAACTTTTGCAGGGAGGGTTGTTTAGGCCTACATTGTCTTTAAAACCTTTTCCACCTTTTTTAAAGTGTACAAGAAATTACGCTGAATATAGTAGAAAATGTTGGTGTGTTTACTATGTTAAAGGAATTATCAAATCAGGAATGGGTGTAGGATCTTATCTATATTTTCCTTACATGATATTCTTTCTCCTGGCCCTTCTCCTTTTCTCTGCCTCTAATTGATAATCTCTGTTCATCTTGATTTAATAACAATTTCTCTAAGGCTAAATATTTTAATATGTTGTTACAAGTGCTAACTACAATAAGAAAAGATAAATACAAACTAGAAAGAAAAAGAATAAAAGATTCGAGCAAAGAAAAAAAAACATGACTAAATATTCAGTTCCTATTTGATGAAACCGGGACATCTCTGTTGGTTAAGATCATAGTCCCATACTGGAAAATAAGTTGATGATTACAGTTTTTGCTTGGCAAATCCAAGGAGCTTCCTTCTCTTCATCTTGAGCAATTCAAACCCACATTTAAACACAACTCTCTTTACCTTATAGAGTGATAAGCCTATGTGCAAATGAGGGACTCGGTTCCGATGTTTGCCACTGTGTTTTTGGATAAGAGACACCAGCACACTGCAGGAGTATAAAGATCTTTTGCTTCCATTGCCTTGCAAAACTTTCAACAAGTATTGGGGATTTGTCCAAAATGAGCCTGAGGAAAGAAAGGGCAAAAATTCCAGCCTCAGTCCCCAGAATGTCATTCTGTGCCTAGTTGTGAAATTAACATGAAGAGACTGCTAACAACAAAAAAAAAAATCCACAAAAATGGAATAGAGCTAACATTAAGAAAAATGTCACATAGACTATAAACTGTTTTATTGATCTAGCTGGTCTGGTTTAAAATAAGCAAGCAAGAAAAATATTTTCCAAGGTAAAGAGTGTATACATTAAAAGAGCTAAATGTCTTCCTTAGCAGTTATATAGTTCCATAATAGAGAATGTTATCCACCTGGTATTCCCAAAATATTTTGCACTGCAACTCCCATTTGCCTTAACGAACACAACCAAATCATGAATAAAAGAAGCTGCAGGCCAAAATGGTTGGAAGGATCAAAACACTTTGAGGAAGACTGTGGCTATTTCCATATGGCTCCATTTATACTTTCCAATTGTTCTAAATCCTTTTTGAAGCTGGCTCTTTGATCATCTTCCTCACTACAGACATTGGAACACACAATGAACAGTGAATACT
>NW_015386214.1:0-14301 GCF_001527695.2 Protobothrops mucrosquamatus | reverse complement strand
CTCTTACCAAGACAGCATATCTATAGTTATTGGGGCCACTTAGTTTAGGGAAATATTCTATTTTTGGCCTTGGAGGGGATTGCATGTCCCCATTCAAAAGTAGTGCCCAACTTGGGGCTTTCATGGATTTACATGGTTGATGGACATGTGACTATGATGTGGAAATTGCACCCTTTCCTTAGATGGGAAGGTATTCAGACAGACATTCATGCCCTAAACACTTCACAGTTTAAATATTACATTGGAGACTGCCACTGAATACCACTCAGAAATTTCAATTGGTCTAGAATGCAATGGCATTTCAGCAATGGACATGCCTCGCTGTGTGTATGTGACATCTTTTCTCTGCATAGCCAGACTCAAAGTACTGGCTATGATGTATAAAGCCTTATACAGCATCAACCTTGGTTATTTGAGATGGCATCTGTCCAGATAATTCAAGATGACAAGCTTGACACATTTCGAGTTCTTTCAATTAAGCCATGTCATGTATCAGCACCCAAGAAGTGCTCCTTCTCTGCCACAGTGGCTGTTCTCTGCCATAAAGTTCCCACTGAGGCTCAGATGGCTCCAATCCTGTTGATGTTCTGGAGGCCATAAAGATCTGGTTGTTCTCCCAGACTGTGGGATCCGGTGGCTAGAGCCCCCTCTGCTGGATTGTTTATTGCTTCTTATTAGTGCATATTGTTTTTATATTGTCTGGTGTATTGTGGTTTGCCCAAAGTCGTTTGGAGTAAAATGGCATCAAACTGAATAATAACAACAATACCCATCAAGATAAAACAGAATTGGGTTTGGAGTCACTGGTTTTGGAACAACAAACGCATAAAGTAGTTGCTTTGCCATCCCACACCAAAAGCCCAAGAAATAACCTGGCACTTTTTGTTTTTTTCCTCTGCTTAAGAGGAGGAGAAAATAATGAAAACTCTTGTCAGCTTCATCCAGTTCCTTTGTCCGGGTTACTGTGGAGGGTAAGTATGCATACTTGGAACAATCTGCAGAATCCATAATAGAGCAAAGTGATTTGGGGCTACATTGGGATGGTTGAGTAATTGCAATAAAAGAGAACCTGTGGAGTTTTCAAACCACCTTCCCCTTTAAGAGCCTCCAAACAAATTATAAATAGTCCTCACTTAGCAACCACTCATTTGAAGTTACAATTGAAGGCACTGAATGAGGAGGACTTTGTACATCTCATCCTCAAAGTTGCAGTTGTTGCAGTGACCCTGAGGTCGTGTGATCTCCACAGGTGAACTTCTCTGCCCGTTTCCCACAAGCAAAGTAAATAGGAAAGTGGGCAGGAAGTAAAAAAATCCTGGTCACTTGCTTAGTGAGGTCCTGCAATCCTTGCTTAACAACCACAACAGGGACTGCCAGGATTGCTGTTGCTAAGCAATGCAGTCACATGACATCATACTTTATGACCCCATCACTTAGCGATGGCCATTGTGGTCCCAATTACCATTGTTCGGCATGGACTACCTGCAATACATCTGAAGGCAGTTTATATTCTTATCAGTTCCTGCTGGTGGGGAAATTGCCCACCAAGTCTGCAAAGGGAAAAAATTCACTTTTTTGCAATTTCACATATAAGCTGATGCGCATGCTGAAGCACATCATTATCCAACAGAAATAAATTTAAGAAGAATTCTTCAGCTAGAGTTAACTCGGCATTTTGATATCAGAGCATTCGCTATTATATGTTTGTCTTCAAATTGCTCTATAGACATTATTAAAAGAGAACAGATGCACAGCTCTTTAAACCCAGGCATTATTTTCCAAACCTCATCTCCCCAAGAAGTCTCACCTCTGAAGTTCTTCAATCTTCCACCTGCTGTGCTTCCTTTGATCCATTTGCCAAACTGCATGGAGCATGTCCACTTCTTCCCATCTTCCTGACTCATGAGATCAGGAGTCAATTTACAGATCACCAGATCCATAAAATGAATTTTCAAGTCTTCCAGTGACATCCTATGATTAAAGAATTTTTTTTTAAAAAACAACTCCTTGTTTTATGAGTACATAGGTAAACCAGGAACAGGGCTTTGATTATGTGGCATGGCCCACAACCTAGTTGTTTTTTTTTAATCTCCCCCTGTCACCTTGCCTAATTAGCATTGATAAAGAGGATGGGTATCACCAAAGGAGAAGATAAAAGAAAATGCAGATTTGTGTAAAATGCCTGACATATTGTTAGTGTTAAAACATGACTATGAGTGCAGGAGTGAAAAGGCAAGAGCAAAGAAAAATTACCTGGGGAATGTTATTTGTCAAAAAGTATAACATTAAAATCTATGTTGATATTGCCATCTAGTGGTAAAATGCTATAATATGAAAACATGGAATAAATAACTTTCTGACTCTGTAGTTATGGAATGTGTGTGTGCATTTGCGCACGTTTGTGAAACCGTTGTGCATATAAAATGCTTGTGTGAAATGTATGCATGTGATTGTGTATGTAATGACAAGTATGAATGTACTTGTGACAACATGACAAACTTTGGGTTTTCATAAATGGCCCTTTTTAAACCAAACATAAACTATTTGCAAGAATTTCATTGGTGTAGGTCGGAATAAGATGTGTCTGATTTTATAATAGATTTTAGGTTCTTATATTTCAATGGTATTCTGTCTGTCTTTAATTTTTGTTTTTTACTATTATTATTGTTTTGAATGCTTTTGTTTGTGGTGCTGGTCTGTGACCGTAATAAAGATTGATTAATTGATTTCAATGATAATGTGTTGATATGTCTTAGAGTATGATTTAGGCAATCCGCAAAGGTCTACACCATATAGGAAGAGGTCCTCACTAGTGCTGTAAGAAAAACAGGAATGTAGCCAAGTCAAGCAGGCCTTTGAGGCCTCTGCAACATAATACAGAACTGTTCATTTTCTTTTGAGACACAGAAAGCAATGTATTGTAGCGAACAGTCTGTATTATAGACATGTCTATCTCAAATAAAAATTGATTAAGACAACATCTATTAGGCCTAGACCATGAAGCTGCTTGGCTTCAAGTATTAAAAGTCTGTTTAGATTCTGCAGTCTGTTTCTACACTCAACGTGAAGAGTCAGAGATGACTACTGAACCTCACAAACCAATCAGAGGGAGCCAATTTACCTTAACTATCCCCTTTGGTTTTATACATAAACTACACATGCACAGAAGACCACTAAAGGCCAGAAACCTGAAGGACAAAAATTGAAGAAGCATGGCTGCTTGAGTAAGTGAAAATGCAAAGCAGCATGGATCTCCTTTCATAAGAAGAGATGATCAAATTGAAGTGATCCATCAAATCTCATTTCATCTCAACCAAACTCATACTCTATGTCGGAAATGCACAATAACTGTAACTGATCCACTACCCAGTCCACTACTTTCTGAGACAACTATACCAACTCTTATAGTTGGGAAGTTCTTCTAGTATTTAATGAGAAATCTGTTTGTCTGCCATTCCTTACCACTAACTGTAAACCTGCATCCTAGAATAATGAAAAGCGAGTTAGCTTCATCTTTTGCATGATGCTCTTTGACCAAGATAGCTGCAATATCTCACCTTAATGCTTTCTTTTGCAAACTAAACACATCTACTCTCCAACATTATCAAAATCCCTACTTTGTTATTGGTCACTAAGTATTCTTTACTGAACTAAATATTCTTTATGCAGGAGTCTCTTATTAGCTCTCAGGACAAATGAGAGTTAAAATGGGTGTGCTTCTAACAATCCTCCTCTACAAACTTTGGAGACAAATATTCATATCCATTCTGACTACTCAAAATCTGATACATACTCCCCAAATATCTCATTATTATTATTTTTATGTTATCTGGTTGATGTTTTAACCCAGTAGTTACACACTAGCTCTATAGCTATATATTGAATATTAGAACCTGATATATTCTTCTGGCACATAATTTATTTTACTACTTCTGATTGCTAGAACTTAGGGCTAGCCTGGATTGGGTAAACCTATTGTGGTTGTGCAAAGCAGTTCTGCTGGAAGGTGATTTGTGTGAAGCACATCATTGAAGAAAGTGTATGATATTGACCCCACGAGAGATGGGGCAATAGGCCTGCAGTCTGATACCCATTCCCTTTTTCATCTTTCCCTGCTTCAGCCCTACCATTTCTATTCAGAGGCATGATCTTAAATGAAGAAAATTGTTCAAAATAGTACTGAGCAAGAGCATCTGGGAAAGAAGTAGATTGAAAGACACGGCCACTTATTATTTCATGAAAGTACCAGAATTCTCCATCATCAGAATTTCTTCGTAGCAAAATCTTCTCTTTGGGGCTGAGCAGCTCCCATTTTCCAGAGCTAAAGTAAAGTGGAAGAAAGATGATTGTAAAACAGAGCTCACTCAGCTATGATGCACTAAGAATTACAAGTTCAGTGAAGTGTTGAACTCTCAGTCAACAGGTTCAGTTTAGAAAGAGCTTCTGCAGAATACAGCTATCTCCGTACACCCAAAATTTACCTATTCTCATTTCTCCAGTCCTAAATTAATGCAGCATGTTTATTTACCTGATATATAATATTTAGTTGGAAAATTGCATTGCAAAATTGAATTTTCAGATAATACCTGAAATTTGATTGATTCGTTACTGGTAGCCCCCACTTACTGATGGTAATTGGGACCAGAAACTCTGTTACTAAATAATGTGTTGTAAATGCCAATTTACAACAGCAATTCTGTCAGTCCCAGTTGCTCTTGTTAGGCAAATCTTTCATGGCTACAATATCCCATGGTTGATTGACATTTGTGATCTCCTGACCACTTCCCCATTGACTTTCTTGTTAGAAGCCAGCAGTGAAGGTCACAAATAATGATCATGTGACCCTGGGACACTGTGATGTCATAATTGTGAGCCAATCACTGACCAACTGAATCTCAATCACATGATCGCAGGGACACCACAACAGCCACAACTATGATGACTCATTCAGCACTTCATACAGTTCCTGAATGAGTGAATGTTAAACAAAGACTATCTGTAATTTAAAAGTGCAAAATACATAAATACTTATTAAATTCAATGTTTTTCCCTCTTTTTTATCCTGGTTAATCCTCAAAATATTTTTTCATATAAAGAGCTCCACTACAGGAGCCTTAAAGAATTATTTAAGGACGTCAGCTGATTTGCTATGTAAATTTACTTTCTACAAATTCCTCACATATATTATTGTTAATATACAGGTTCATTTTTATTTAATTAGTGCATTCACATTCTGTTAAACTAGAGTTAAATTTATTGATTTGGTATTATTGATTCTATATCTTTCAATCAACAAATAAATAGTACCACAATTAAAAATCAGTGCTATCAAGGAAAGCTTTTTCAAAACTTGAGCGGAAAAATATTCACTTCCTATGCATTTTTTCAGTCCCCATTATAACTGCTTATAGAAATTGCTGATACTCTCATGTTTCATCAAGATATGTTTAAAAGTCTCCAATTAAATTGGGCTAATGGAGTTCCTAGTAAACAAATAGCATTGTTAAGATTTTAATCTGTCTTGGGTGAAAGTCATAAAGTTTCTTTTTTGTACCACCATCTTTTATTTTCTGGTCTTTGGTTTTATGTGTTTAACATTCACCCACCTTCAGTTCCACTAGCACTGTCTGGTCTTTCAGAGCAGCTCAAAGTGTTGTGTTCTAACTGATGAACTTGTCTGTGTTAATCTCTGCCTGCAGGTGGTATAGAGACTGCATCCATCTGAAGTGTAACATCTTTTTGCTGTAAGGACTCACCTGTCACTCCAATCCCCTTGCCACTCAACTTTTCCCCAGGGATTTCTTAGCCTTACTAAATTTTCAGGTCCATGTTTGCATGTCACCTTTGGGAAACAATAACAGATTGCTACAGTAAGAATTATTCTTCAACTTTCCATTCCTTTGAGTAACTATAACTTTCTAAGTAAGATACAAGATACCAGTATGGGTCTAGTAAATACTGAGTAGCTTGATCCCTAAATACTTCTAAGGGCATCCAGGTTCCATAACCCCAATAACACATTCTGCCAGGATTTCATCCATCAGTAAAATACTTTGCCATTTATCAAAAGAAGCCAAATGGACTGGAGATGTGCTAGAGAACTGGGAAGAAGGCTATAACTCCTACTATAAACAGGATAATCTATACTAGAAGGGGCACCCCGTCTAAAATACAAAGATAAAGAACCATACAGAGAGCTATGAGGGATCTGAAGTTGCCCATCAACATTCAATATCTGAACTGCAGACTGCACACAGAAATAATCTAATTCTAGTCTACTTTAACACAGTGAGATGTATTTGTAGTATTCATTATTCAACATACTGAATCACCAACTAACTACATGGGCTGCGTTCACATACCCTCCTAGGTTAAACTGTGGTTGAGTGGCTTCCATTCAATATGCAAAGTGTAAACTAGATATAGTACCAGAGCTCAGTATTTTAGTCATATGATTTGTGAAAGAAAACACTAGACCCCCTCCATTTCCCATTGTCCTCATTTTAGCAAGGTAAAACTTGTTCAGCTTAAAAAAGATCCACTACACTCTACCTTGAAGCTTAGGAAAAGTCAAAACAAAAAGTTCTGACACTAACCATCTCAACATGGCCTTGCCAATTACAGTGTCCCTTGGCATACAAAAAATGTTAAATCTGGCCTTCAGTCACCAAAAGGTTGTCTAGTCCTGGGTTATGGTAAGTTAAACAACAACAGATAACCAGAAATAAAAAATGAAAGCCAGAAAATCAAATAGTCAGGTGTGAGTCAATAAAGGTATGCCATATTTTGAAAATGATGAACTGCTGGCTTCATCCATTGCTTAAAAATGCTAAACAGAGAGCTTATTTCTAAATTTCTTCCTTGTTATGTTAAGATAGAAGGTAAGAATATAAGCCATTAAGGAAACCATGTTTGGAATGATCAAAGCAAGTTTTCATTTACCTTTCGAATGCCAGTCACAGCATAGGCATGACCAGCCACTAAGCCATTCGCTAGGACCTTTGTTGGCTGTAGGAAAAACAAAATCAGTCTATTTAACCATGCTATGAAGTATTTTCTTCATGCTTAGTGGAACCAATACAACCAAGAGAAAACAATTGGCAGTTGGTTCGTTGGGAATACTTGAGCAGCTTGAGCTAAGCTCCTCACTAAACTTTCTGCAAGCTATTGTGAAGTTACGGGGATGATTCAGCTGCTGGAATAAAAAAAAAATGTTCAGCTTAGAAAAAGAAAATTGCTGAGGTAGGGCATAAATCAAGCTTTAAAAGAACAGTGTGGAAAAAGAGAATAGCGGCAATATCTTTTTTCTCCATATGTGAAAAATCAAAATCTAATCGCTAGACTTCATTTTTAAATAAATTATGCATTTGTATAGAATACGGTGCAATTCTATATTAATCTTTCCAAAATCATTCTCAGACAGATCATGCTACAGAAGAGATAGTCTTAAATGACAAATAATTTATGTATTCATTAATGCAAGTGTTTTAGGCTTTTTAAATAAAATAAAATAAAATAAAGTTCTTACTAAGTGATTCATATTAACCTTATTCCTTTTTTTATATTATTTTTTAAGGGGCATTTGCTCTCTTGAAAGAAGGCACTCAAATACTTTCTTCTTTATTAGAACAGAGGTCCCCAACCTTTTGGGCACCAGGGACCATGGAGAAAGGTTTTTCTGTGGACCGAAAGGGGTGTGGTTTTGAATACTGCCTGCATCCGAAGGATGGAGTTTCCTTGTTTGTGCGGCCTGCTTGCTGGCATGCTGCAGACCGGTGCTGATCCACGGACTGGGGGTTGGGGACCCCTGTATTAGAATGATCCCTTTTATCACATAATGTTATTTGTTGGGCAGCTAATAGGGGGAAATGTCTCACTTACTTCAATAAATGACATACAGGGAACTGTGAGATCAAAATTCTTAATAATAATGTGAGAGAAAGGAAATGAAGGTCTTACCCCTGCATCAGTCTGGCACCCCATGAGCGATCTGCTGTAAGTTGCTCTTGTCAAGATATCCCAGAGATCAGGTGGTGCTTCAGCCAACTTTATTGTTATATTGACTCCCCCTGTGAAATCTACCAGAGCTTCCGACACTTGACCAATCTGTAGATCTTCATAAGAACCACACAGCCTGCCCAGAAAGTTTTGCCAATGGATGTTAGATGAATATAACAATAGATTAAAAATAGACTGGATAAGATTCATGACAGAATGCTAGGGTAATCACTTACTTGGCATAAGCTTTTTCCAGAAGAGATCCCCAGAATAGGTTCTTGTAAACAGAAGAGAGAAAAACAAGCTGACCGGCTTCATTTACTGGTAATCGATCATCTACTACGATGTCAACCCACTCTCCAAAATGCCAGAACTGAAAAAGGAAAGTAACAAATAATGATCATGCTCCTATTTCAAAGAGGGAGAAAGGCCATCATCTAATCCTGCTCATTGGTGATCAAACAATAACTGCAGGAAAGTATAAGTGAACTTTTTGCTACAGTAATATGATGACCAAAACTATAATGTTCGAAGAGATGAGTAGGAGTTATATGAAACTAAGCTGCATCTCCAGGGTCTGAAGTGACAAGAAGGAGCATGCATATGACAGAGTTAAAGCACTAAATACTTCAGATAAAAAAGTGTTTTTTACCTACAAACATTAAGCATCCAGACTTCTTAGTCTTTTTGCTTTGTTTCACAGGATTATGTGGCCATTTTCCTCCTTGCAATAATAATCCTAACCACAATAATCTCACATGCATCATTGTGCAAATGACACACGCATTGTGTAATCTGCATCTACTATTTCACATGACAAACATAAAGCACAGTACATAAATCCTGGAATTCACACAATGACATCACAATGCATAGTTTTTGCCTCTATTTTACTCCCTTGTGCAAAGGGCCATATCACTGGCAATTCCCATCCTAAACCACTAAAGAGCACTATGTTTGGGAAGGCTGATTCATATATATTGACAGAACTGTCTGAATTATTCATTACATTTACAAAAATCTAACATTTTTACGGTTAGGATGTTTCATCAGATAGCTGTACTAGGGATTATGCTCACCTTGAAATGAAATATTCCAGCATATTTCTTCGTCTCAAAACTCTGATTTTGTGGTACCACGTTAAGCAAAATATCTTCATGAAATGTTAAAGCTTCCACCGCAGCCAAAAACCAGCAGTTCTCTGTGCCAAAATGGTTAAGGAAAACAGAAGGTGACCTAAAAATTGTTTGTTCACCTTATTTCAGGCACTAAATAGAAGGCAGTACATATGCAGGTATTTATTACTTTTATAATTAACCAGGAACTAATAGATACCAGATGTAGCTTTGTGCCTTATTCTGTAGAATGCATTTCATCTTTAGTAGTAAATTTGCAATTAAAATTTAGATTAGAAAGCAGACCTTTTATACTTTTATACCTTCCATGAAAGTTTATTCTTTTTCATAGGCTAACTTTCCTGAAAATTTAATCTAAAACATATAGTCATTTAGGCTTATACTGCACATATACCAGATAAAATAGAGGCAGAATTCTTGTATTTCCAGATATAATCTGATAGATCAATTTAGGGCAGACTATTTTCTGCCAGACTGTTCAAGGTTAGAATGGGCTTTTTCCAGAGCTACAGCTCTTGAAATGGATCTGGTAGACTAAGCCAACCTTGACACATTCTAAATATTCACACAAATGACATTCTCTCTTGAAATATTTCTTACCTATCAGTCCTTGACATAGAGCAAGCCTTTTTTTGTTGGTAGAATAAAAGATTGGATTCTTGTGCAGCTCCTGGAATATATAGGTATATATAAGCCACTTTAAGCCCACACAATACTATGTTTATACAATGCCCTGTTGTATAAATATGTTTATAATATTATAAGCATCTTTGCTTTGCTGTTATATTAAACATGTTGGAACTCAAGAAAGAAGTGTAACATAGGGAGTTTATAATCTAGCACAGTGGTTCTCAACCTTTTTAATGCCGCGACCCCCAACCGGTCGTAAGTCGAGGATTAAACCGGTCGTAAGTCGAGGACTACCCAACTGGTCGTAAGTCGAGGACTTTCCCTGCCCGGGAGCGCCGCACATGCGTGGTTCCGCCCCCTGCACCGGCCAAGGCGTAGCTGGCAAGCGGCAGAGACGGAGCAGGCCGACCACCAGCTGGCCCAGCTCAAGGGAGGTAAGGCACCTGCCGGAAAAGGGGAAAAAAATGGCGGACAGCCTTGCTTGGCGACCCCCGGGAAATGGTCGATCGACCCCAAATGGGGTCGCGACCCATAGGTTGAGAACCGCTGATCTAGCATATAACCAAGGATCAGTCTAAAAACAAACAAGTGCTTCCTGCCAGCATTATAATATGTGATCTGAGGCCAGTCCCAAGAAATCAAAATAGTACTCATTAAGTGACAGCTTTCGTTTCTGAATTGAATAAGCCAAAACATAAATATGGTAGCATTTGGTGGTGGTGAATATTTAAATGAGAATCAAAAGAGGAGCTAGAAATGTGAGGAGTCAAGCTTTTCTTAGGAATCACCGTTAAAGGAATGTATTTGTCATGTAAACATAAATTTGCAGCCTGCTCATTCTTTCAAGGATAAAGTGAATATATTTTAACATAATACATCTTTTGTTGATAGAGCATTTATCCCCCAAGCTTTCATAATTGGATAATTGCATTCTAAGTTTCTCTGAAACCAGTATTATTCTTGTTAGAAAAAATGATGATCCACTCAAAACTGCATTAATATGCCCAAGAATAAATATACCTACTGTACCAACAAGGAAATATCAAGCCAAAATCCAAAGTCAAATCAATACCAGGAGTTTCCTGGAAGCTTGACATTCAGACAAATCAGCCACCAATAGACACATACTGTATTGTAGAGATAAACCACACTTATAATCCATTCAAAAGAGATAATAAAAAAGCTAAGAAAGAAACAAAAAGAGTGGAAAACATCCTACAATCAAATAAGGAAAGATTAACTAACACCAGAAAAAAAAACAATACTCTAATCAAGGAACTACCAAGGAAAGAACCATACCCCTACTCCCACTGGCAAGGCAAGCTACTCCTGCACATAAACAGAGAGCAAACCCTTCATCCATTCCCACCCATGATAATATTTACAAAGTCAGATTATGATCTGCAAGCAAACAACAAAAAGAGGCAGCACAAGGACTCCACAGTTCAGCCCTGAGCTACAAATATTCTCTTCTATTGAAATATTATCAAAGATAATATTATCATACATCATTAGATTGCAACTCTATGATATTGAGGAAAAAAAACAATAATAAAGGGAATAGAAGCTGTGTTGTGCACAGAGGGCAAGCAAGCAAGGGTAAGCACTTTACCCCAACCCAAGCAGAAATAAAACAAAGATGCCCACTGGAGGATGTAAGGGCTAAGTGGAACATGAACTTCTAGAGATGAAGATAGTTCATTGAGTTAACAGCCCATTGTAGGAATCAGCTGCAAGTTTTTCTAAACGAAACTGGGGGAAAAGTCACTGCTAGTCAGCAGAGCAGTCAGCTACTGGAGAAGAGAGGCTGTATCATGCACTGCAGTCAGAGCTAGCTTAAGAACAGACAAAAGTGCCAGAGATCATCCTCTCTGAAGGATTTAAGAAGGCTCACATTAAAAATTAGCAATTTTGAATTGATGCTGGAAAACACAAAAGCAAGATATATTTGCAATGGACTGGGACTAGCGGAAGAATATGTCCTCCGTTTCTGCATTCAGGAAACTGAGTATCTGGTACAGTACAGACAAGGGGTTGAGTAGAAAGATCTACCCTGGCTGTGACTCTCTGAAGTTTGCAGTTAATGACTTTCCCATTATCTGATTTTTTTAAAGGCTAAATCTTCTTGAACTCGGGATCTGTGAATTGCAAAGCATATGTTATATGTCCACAGATAGTCTTCAACTTACGGCCATAATTGAGCAGTTGTAAGTTGTGCCAGTCTTTAAGCAGGTCATCACATGACCAACACAATTTTGCAACTTTTTTGTGGCAGTCATTAAGCGAACGCCTTGGTTGCTAAACAAACCCAATGAGTGTTTTTTGCTGAAAACTGAAAGTAAACACTGGTTTACGGCAAAAAAAATATATGTTGTAAACCATGTCACATGACCATGAGATGCTGCATACAGCCATAAATGCAGGTTGGTTGCCGAGCACCCAAAAGGTAATCCTGTGACCATGGGTGGGGTGTTGGAACTTCAAATTCAGATCATATCTGTCTTTTTGAGAGTCCATCATAACTTTAAATGGTCACTAAACAACCATTAAGCAAGACTATCTTTGTAAAACAAATCTTCCGTGCCTTCTAAGATTTCAGCAAATCGTTTTCTTTTCTTTTTTTAATAAAATGTTCCTGTAATACAAATTGCATCACTTACATGTGGCCTCTTCCACTGTATCCATTGGGGCAGTTCCTGGAGTAATGGTCCTGTGCCTATGGATCTCACATCTGCTGGGAAGGACTCGTCTTCAAACAAACACCCTTTCTTCAAGCACTCTGCCAGCAAAGTGTGATAGTTCTGTTGGCTAAGCTTATTGGGCTCTGCAAAGCTTTTTGTTTTCAAGGGCCGCCATTGCTGTCGCTTCCTCTTCTGTTGGTGCATGTAAAATAGCTGCCGAAAAGGCATAGCTGTGTGAAACAGTGTTGCTCTGGATCTGCGTATTGGTTCTAACTCCCTTTTCCAAAAGCTGGTTGTTCTTCAATCCAAGTTAGTCCTGTCTGGAAAGATACCATAAAAGTTCAACAAGTGAGTAAGTAAATAAGCAAACAAGTTCCTTCACTCACTCGCTCTATGGCTCCTCCCAGGCAACTAAAATATTATGGGATGCATCATATTAAGGAACAAAGTGAGTTAATTTTTCAACATCACATTTTAAAAAGCAAACAAAGAATCATATACACCACTCTTAAGTTTTTGGGAGGAAAAATGGAATTCAAAAGAGAAAAGAAATAGCATACAAAGCACATTAAAAGCAAATAAAGGACTGCAGTCTGTGCTGTAGAAACAATCTTCTTAAGATGGATTTCTAAAGAATGCCTGACTGGTGTAGATGATGTCATATTTTGAAAAACAGCACATATTATTACTAACTCTTCTTTGAAACCACACCAGAATTATACTGAAGTCAGTAAAATGACCTAAACTGGCATATGTTCATTTAGGTCATGTGGATTTTGGAATCAGCTTTTACTGAATAAAAGGAAGAAAACAACTTGAGCATATAATAATCCACATAAATTACAGGTATATTAAACAAAAATATATTTATTCTTCTTGAGCATTTCTATTAAAAACAGAAAGGGAAAGAAAATGGTTTTAGCAACTTTGTACTTTATAGCTAGGGTTTTGATGTTCAGCTCTTATTCCTCATTATACTAATCCTAACTGTTTTAAAACCAAATATCCCCCATCCCTAGAAAGTGTATTCGCAGAATATTTTGCATAGATAGTGTGCTTAAGATTCATTTGATGGTTTTAAGAAAAGTTTTCAGAGCATTCTTCAAAATCATAAAATGTACTCTCATATGGTCAATCAAAAATTCTACTTTATCCTTCTTATTAGATTTCTTAATTATTATTTTGAAAATCCCCACAGAGCGACTTCTTCCAAGATTAAACATTAAACTTCTTTTCCATGTAAAGGTTTCATTTTGGGTGTTTGTAATAGAAAAAAAAGTGATTCTCACTTTGACAGCTATATCCTCACTGAATGTTTAAAAAAATTGTTAGATAAAATGGCCAGTCTCTCAAGACTGGACTTAGGTATAGATATAATTGAGAGCCAACTTTGTGTAGTGGTTAAGGCACTAGCTAGAAACAGAAGATGGTGAGTTCTACTACTGCGTTAGGGATGAAGCCAGCTGAGTGACTTTCGGCCAGTCATTCTCTCTCTGGTTGGAGAAGAAAGTTTCTGAAAGTCTTGCCAAGAAAACCTCAGGGACAAGTCCAGGCAGTCAACATGTTAAGACTGATTTAAAGGCAACAACAGTATATCAATAGTTAGATAGATATGATCATTCCATATGCTTTATGCATCCTCCCAAAGCTTGGCAGAATAAGAGAAATATTGTTGGTTTGGGACCAAGGAAGGTCATGTAAAATTTCCATTCCCCCAGTAATACACTAGATTTTCACACCAGCAATTTGCATGATTCTCCAAACTTTCTGCAAAGAACAAGAAGGAGTGAGATTGCATGCCAGGGTGTTAGATTTCCCTGCTTGACCACACATTTGCTGATCCTGTTCTTGGCTGA
>NW_015386213.1:99195-184766 GCF_001527695.2 Protobothrops mucrosquamatus | reverse complement strand
AAGTATACATTTGAACCATCACACAGATAGTCCTCGACTTAACCACCATTCATTTAGTGACTGTTCAATGTTGCAATGCCACTAAAAAAGTGACATGACTGTTTTTCACACTTAACAACTCTTGCAGCATCCCTGTGATCACATCATCAAAATTTAGGTGTTTTGCAACTGGCATGTATTTATGACATATGCAGTGTCCCAGGGTCATGTGACCATCTTTTGCAAGCTTCTGACAAGAAAAGTCAAGGGAGGAAGCCAAATTCCCTTAACAACTGTGTTGCTACTTAACTGCAGTGATTCACTTAACAATCGTGGCAAGAAAGATCGTAAAATGGGACAAAACTCAGCAACTGTCCCACTTAGCAACAAGTTTGGTCTCGGTTGTGGTCATAAGTTGAGGACTACCTATGATCAGATGTTGAACTTAAACTGGAGACACCCAGGTTCAAGTTCCCACCTTGCTTACTCCATGATTTTGAGTCCATTTTTCTCTCTCAGCCTAAATCACATCAGAAGATAGTTGTCGAAATAAAACTGAGAAGATTACAATATAAGACATCTTTGATATTTCAGTGAAAATTTGAGCTATAAATGCAATAAAGACAAACTTGGCTGTCGATTTATTATTGTATTAGTTTACTAGGGGCATAACTAGGCCTGGGCAGATTAAGCATTTATCCGTTCACATAGATTGAATTTTAAGCAACGGAAAGTGACATTTCAGTAGCCAGTCCCAATTAGTTCATAACAGATGTTAACATACTCAGGAATTACCTTGGTTTACATAAATCTGAATTTCAAAATCTGGGAGATCTGTATATTGGGGAATATATGTATACTGAATTTCTGAACAGCAACAGTGACAATATATTAATCTCACACCTGAAGTTTAATAGTTTAAAAAAAACACAGTAAGGAATAAAAGAAATGGAGAATCCAGTCTGTAGAGGAGAATCCCGTCTTAATTTTTTTTGCATGTTATCTATTAGCACAGTGTTTTTGAAATGACAGAATTGCTATTGCATACTAGATACACATGACAATTTCAGAAATATCCATGAAGGTTAGTGGAAAGATAAAGCTGCAGTATTGATTTAATGGATTGGATTCATAGCTGTTTGCTGTGTGCGGTGAAGTGGATTGGATTCAAGTTAATTAGCTTGGAATAGGCTGTTAAAATAAGTTGCAGTTAACTTCAGTACCAATTAAATCTTTCAGTATGATTAATATCTGAATATGATGAAGTTTAGAACCTGCTTCTTTGGATGCACTCCAGAATCTGTCTGTAACGGTAATTAATTTAGCATTGTAAGGTACATTATAGAAAGTTAATGTCAGTTGGAGTTGGTATAACTCTGAATAATTGTGAAACTCATCATAGTTATTTTTGCCTAAGTTGGGGGTCTTCAAACTTGGCCCTTTTATGACTTGTGGACTTCAACTCACAGAATCCCTCAGGCACGCTGGCTGAGGAATTCTGGGAGTTGAAGTCCACAAGTCATAAAAGGGCCAAGTTTGAAGACCCCTGGCTTAAGTTAATGGTCAAAACAGCTGAGAAAATTTGGTCAGTATAAAGTCAGTAATTACTACTGTTTGCGATTCAAAAAGTAATACAAGTAAACAGCAGATGGCAGCACTTTAAAGCAGATAGAAAATGGCACCACTTAAATTTAAAAATGTGGTTCAGAGCACACAGCTGTCCTGCCTTAGCTGTTGCACAGAAATTGCTAATTTGGAATCTAATAGCATATTTGCATAGTATTTAAGAGATTATTTGCATTATTTATTTCTGTAAGTAGTGAAATATATATTATGTTCCCAATTTTATGACCTTTCTTGTGGCAGTCGTTAAATGAACATCAGATCATTAAGCAAATGCCATGATCGTTAAGCAAACCAATTGTTCACGGTGTAGTATTTTTCTGAAAACGAACTAAATGCTTGGTTTTTGGCAAAAATGTCACAAAACACATTTACATGACCTGAAACCTTGTCTATGACTTCAGAAACCCTCCAAAAGTAGTTACAAGGTAGTGATTTCTAAGTGAGAGAAGGAAAAGCTACATAGGAAGTAATATTTATGAGGTTATATTTATGAGCCATGGTGGCACAGTGGTTAGAATACAGTATTGCAGGCTAATTTTGCTGACCGCCAGGGGTTCAATTCTCACGGGCTCAAGGTTGACTCAGCCTTCCATCCTTCTGAGGTCAGTAAAATGAGGACCCAGATTGTTGGGAGCAATACGCTGACTCTGTAAACTGCTTAGAAAGGGTTGTAAAGCACTATGGAGTGGTACATAAGTTTAAGTGCTATTGCTATTACCTATATTTAATTAATTTGATTTAAAGGTGACTAAAGTTATGTGAAATTGAATTTTATTTCATTGGTTTTATTGTGGCTCCTACCCCTTTTTTGAAGTACGAATCCAGTCATCCATTCGAAGATTAACTAGAAAGCTATGTATTTTTGACACAGGGGAATTAATTGTATTAAAGTTATGCAGCTATCTTACTGTATGCTGTTTATTTGCATCCCACCTTTATTATGAAAGTACGAATATTGTATTCCAGAAGACATTGCAGATTATTGTTCATTATTTTGTTTCAAAATATTTTCTTTTCTAGGACCACCCAGTGCCCCTGTGGAGGAACGTTCAGGAACACCTGATAGCATCACTTCTGCATCCTCCGCAGCCCATCCACCATGTGTTCAACCACAGCAACCGTCATATGGAGGATCTCAGCCCCAAACTGGTCAAATAGATGGTAAGCAATTCATTCATGCTTATCCTAGTTCCAGTGAACATATTTACCCTTTCCTTTCTCCAGCATGATGAATGGAGAATCCACAGATGGGTTGATCTTGCCTTTCTGCCCTAGAGACTAAGTCAGTCAACCTTTGCCACGCCTCTCTTCCTCCGGCTAGGAATCCCCAGTCACGACTTAGTCTTAGCCCAAGAGAAATGTGAAGATTGGTTCTTGTTTCTAGCAGAAAGACAAAACTGTGGATTTTCCCAGGTTGTACCCTTCCCTTTCCTTTCCTTCCCTTCTCTGTGCTGATATCAGCGCTGCTTTTCAAACTGCTGAGTGTTAAAGCGATTTTGTAGGCTTCGGCTGAAGCCTCGAGCTATTTATAGCTTCCAGGCAGGGCAGAAGTATAGCGGTCGCCATTTTGAGTGCTGCTTTTATTGTTCCTGAGTGGGGGGGAGACCCTCACTTCCAGCGAGGGCCGTTTAGACTCAAATAGAGTCAATTTTGGCCAGAATTCATTCAGCAGTCTTATTAGTCAGCCATAGAAGCAGCTGCCACATTTATTAATTCAGACATAATGACGGAGCAGGAGGTCGCTTACTAGCGGCTGCCATCTTGAAAGCCTTACAAACACTCTCAGGACATTCAGAAGGCCAGAATTAAGGAGCGGCATTTCGAGGGTGCTGCTTCTCCAATTGAAACGAACCGGCAAGCAGATTTCTTGAGCAGGGCCACAGTGGACCACTCCGAGTGGCACCTGGACCCGGATCTCTTCAGGGAGATATCAGAGAGGTTCGGTCATCCAGTGCTGGACTTGTTCGCTACCCTGGCAAATTCCCAGCTCCCAAGATTCTTCTCCCGGTTCCCGTCTCCAGGGGTGGAAAGGGTAGATGTCCTACGCAGCCCATGGCCCAGAGAGCTCCTGTATGCGTTCCCTCCTCTCCCTCTGATCCAGGCAGTTATCCGGAAGATACTGCAGGAACGGGCAGAGGTGATACTTGTTGCTCCCCACTAGCCAAGATGGCCATGGTATGCCGACCTTGTAGATCTCTCGACCTCTCCTCCGTGGAGGATACCCCAAGATCGAATCTCCCTCAGCCAGGGGTTCTACAACACTCAGAGCCTCAATGGCTCCAGCTAACCGCCTGGCATTTGAAAGGAGACTCCTAACAAAAGAGACCTACTCATCAGATGTGATTACCATGATTCAGGCTTCAAGAAGGCCTGCAACTAATAGAATCTATGATTCCACATGGAAGAATTTCTGTAACTGGTGTGGGAGACAACAATTAGATCCAGCTACAATTCCTATTCCAAGAATTTTGGATTATTTACTGGAGGGACTTAAGAAGGGTTTAGCACCCAATACAATCCGTAGACAAGTTGCTGCCCTGTCCACGGTGCTCACATATGGCAACTCAGAGCCCTCGGCTCAACACTCCATGGTACGTTCCTTTGTCAGGGGAGCAATCAACAGCAAACTGCCCGTGGTTCACAGATATCCCTCTTGGGACCTGTCCAAGGTCTTACAGGCTCTCACTTCACATCCATTTGAGCCCGTCAGAACCTCCACTCTACGGTTCTTGACACTCAAGGTCGCCTTCCTAGTAGTCGTCACATCGGCTATGTGCATCTCGGAATTGGCAGCACTCTCAATTAGAGATGACTTACGTATTTTTCATAACGACAGGGTGGTCCTACGCTTAGACCCCTCCTTCATCCCCAAAATCAACTCATTGTTTCACAGGACGCAGGAGCTTGTGCTGCCAGATTTTTGTCCTGAGCCATCCCATGATTTGGAACGTAAATGGCACACCTTGGACGTTTGTAGAGCCTTGCGTCACTATATTAAGCGAACTGCTTCTTTTCGCAAATCTGAAGCCCTATTTGTTTCATTCCACCCCTCTTCAATGGGTCAGAAGGTGACTGCCTCTACCATCGGCAGATGGATTAGGGCTTGCATAGCAGGGGCGTACCAGACGCACTCCTTGCCAGTTCCAAGACGAATCACTGCACACTCCACTCACAGTGCTGCAACTTCAGTGGCGTGGGTGACACGGGTCAATCGAAGAGATATGCAAGGCAGCGACTTGGTCGTCTCCTTCCTCATTTGTGAGGCATTATAAGTTAGATAAGTTCGCCTCAGCAGACACTTCATTTGGCAGGAGAGTTCTCCAAAGGGTAGTAACAGATAGTGGGACATAGGCCCAGACTTCTTCTCCCCATAGAGACAGTGAGGCTTTGGTATGTCCCATCTGTGGATTCTCCATTCGTCATGCTGGAGAAGGGGCGTTGTCTTACCTGAACGTCTTTTCTCAGCATGACGATGGAGAATCCACTCCTCCCCCCTAGGGTCCTTCCGGTCAGGGGAATTTGTTTCAGGGGAATTTGAGCCACCACCATCTTGAAATATCATTAACTGCTGCGCCTTCGTTGTGACTGGGGATTCCTAGCCGGAGGAAGAGAGGCATGGCACAGGTTGATTGACTTAGTCTCTAGGGCAGAAAGGCAAGATCAACCCATCTGTGGATTCTACATCGTCATGCTGAGAAAAGGTGTTCAGGTAAGACAACGCCCCATCTCACAATATGATACAATTTATGATATTTGCTCCTATAGTTCCACACCACTTTTTGGCTGTTTGCAGTTTTGTTTCTCAACTGTCCCAGGTCTTGACGCCCTTACTTTCATGACTATGTGCTTCAGCTTTAGATTTCTCTCAGACATTTACTGTATATCTTCTGATATATTTGACTTGCTTCTTTGGCCGCATTTGTTCACATTCACTTCTGGCTATGTTTTTGTTTAGTCACTGCTTCTTCATTTTTTTCATTGTCAAAATGTAATTTGGTTTCTTGGAACTGGGGATTTTGTTGTATACCAAAGTGCTTTATATGGGCACAGATGGTTTTTAAGTCAATCAACCTGTGCCATGTTTTAATTAATCAAATACAAGAAACATGCATAATTTCTGATTTAAAAATGTTATTTTGATTGACCTAGCACTAGGTGGTGCACTAACAAAGAATTCTCTAAAATGAAAAGCGTAAAGGCTATTTGAAGGATTAGCATAGTGGCTTAAAAGTGAAGCATACTTACTAGAAGTACTAGATAAATTTTCTAAATAAATAGTTAGAAATATTTTTTAAATATCTGGTTCATTTCATAGACATTAGATACATATGATAGAAAATCCCAATATTATTTCTGGCCGAAAGGTATGCACACATAAAACTAGCTTTCCAAAGCAGTGTGTGTTTATGCAGGCTCTTCTGTGATTGTTGTTATCTTCGTCTTGGTAGGTGTTCTTCCCAGAGGCAGTTAGTGATAATGCGGACTCAGAGAGAAGGAAGTGTGCTCCTTTGTTGATTTTATTTTATTTATTTATTTATTTATTTATTTATTTAATTGAATTTTTACCCCGCCCTTCTCCTTACGGACTCAGGGCGGCTGACAGCCTGATAAAAAACAAATACAAAAAATACCCCAATACTATCGTTAAAAAACATAATTAAAATGAAATATTAGATTTGGCCTTTGATTAATTTAAAATTGTTTTTTAAAAACCCCGCTAAANAAGCGCACCCGGAAAGCCACCGGCAGCCAGTGCAGCTCGCGCAGCAACGGTGTTACATGGGAGCGACGATAAAGTAAAAGTTTTCTTCCAAAGTGTTTTGCATATAATAAATCACTGTCCTTCTCTAAATCAATTTCTATTTACTGCCAAAAGGCAACTATATTCTGATAACATATTCATGTCTGTATGTTCTCATTGGGAAATGGTTTGGAGGAGAAAATATAAAGTATATTCTTGCTACTTATGTCCCTAGAAAATAATCAGTTACAGGTAGTTCTTGATTTACAAGCACAATAAGGACCATAATTTCTATTGCTAAGCAAGGCTGTTAAGTGAGTTGCACCCAATTTTACAAACTTCTTTCCCATGGTTGTTAAATGAATCAATGTAGTTAAGTAAATCAGGTGGTTGTTGAGGAGTGAATCAGGTTTCCCCGATTTGGAGGAAGCTGGCTGGTAAGGTCACAAATGGCAATCATACGTCCCCATGACACTGTAACCATCATATATACATGCTGATTGCCAAGCACTAAGATTTTGATCATGTGATCATAGGGAAGCTGCAACAGTTGTAAATGCAAGGATCAGTTGTAAGTCAATTTTTCAGTGCCGTTGTAACTTTGAACAATTGCTACACGAAGCTGAGAATTATCTGTAAATTAATTCTATGTTTGTTTTTAAACTCTTATTTTAAGACACGGGTGTCAAACTCGCCGCTTCACATGACGTGTCGCAATGTATTGTGACTTTTTTCACATTTACGAAGCGGCCTCCGCATGATGCAACCGGCCCACGGGGTGCGGCCTCCGCATGATGCAACCGGCCCACGGGGTGGCAGTTTGACACCCCTGTTTTAAGAGAATATATGAGAAAGATAAGGCTAAGCAAGCAATATTCTAAAGTTGTAAAAATTTTAACTTTTAAATTGATAGGCCAAATGTATCAACAGTATCCACAACAGGCTGGATATCCTTCTCAACAGCCACAAGCTCAACCTCAGCAACAATATGGTGTACAATATCAAGGTAAGCAGGTGGAAGATACTTCATCATTGTTACATAGTTTTGTAACCTATTTGGAATACTTCTTTATAGTTTAGTTCTCAAAGTAAAAATAAAACAGGATGGGATATATTATTAACGCACAAGTGCTTTTAAAGCTCTTCTGAGTTAGGTACTTTTAGATACAGTTTAGAGCTGTTTTGGAGAGATAATGTATGTATTCCTAAGTAGCAACTGAATGCTACCATTGCTCAGAGCTTATTGTTTTAATAGTTTATATATAAAATGATATAGATGATGCATATTTTTAAAAGGGATATTGTACAACTGTTGAAAAAACCAGATGGAACGCATTATTATGAAAAATGAGTTTAACATAAAAATACAATCAATAGAAAATGCCCAATGGTTATATTTTACTTGGTCATTCTCCGCTCTGCAGATTGCCTCTAGAAAAAAAATCTAGAATCCTTCAGTTACAGTGAAACTAGTCAAATAATTTCAAATGCCCAATAAGTCATATGACTTCTAGAAGAAAAGTTGCATCTGAATGGTTACATTTCTCTTGAACGTTTTGTTTAGGATGAATCTTTGTCAAAACAACATCTGAGGCCCAACTTCTACAAACACACAAAATAAATGCCTCCTGAGTTTTAGCAGCTGTTAATCAATATAGTTACCAACAGTTCTTTCTGCATATGGAAGTTAGTTTTGTGATGCCTTACAGAGAAGCCATTCAATTTTCTACATGATATTCATGTATGGTTTTTTTAAAAAAGTTTTAGAAGGCTTTACACTGTGTACATTACAGATGATAGTCTTTACTTCTTAGTATCATCACTAGCCATAGGTCACTTAGTTAATCCAAAACTATGTTATAGTGCTCTTGGTTGTTTCAAGTAAATTTTGAGCCCAAATTCAGGTGAGTTCAAAAGTGTATTTTAGTCATTGCTTTCTTGTAAGGATCCTGTGTTTTTAATAATTATTATGTATCTGGTATTTAATGCTAACAGGATTCCAGTCATTGGAGGGGTTTCATTGCAAGTAGCTTCAGGTGTGTTTTATACAAAAAATAAATGGAGTTCTTAGTCCCCCATCCCCATCCAGATTTTTGTTTCACATTACCAGTGAATTTGTCTTTGAAAGTTATTTGTAATATAACTGAATGCATAAAATTAAAAATATATGCACTCCTATCTACATTTTTGTATTTGTGAAAATGATATCTGGAGATAATCTTTTTTATTCAGATGTGTATTGATTGTTTCAAACTGGGATCTACATGTACACATACACACACTGATACTTATGGAGGTACTAAGCATTTTGAACTTTTCTAAAATTTTTGGCTTGAAACTTGGCCATTTTGAGCTCAAGTTTTCAGCAATCTGGTTTCAGAAACAATGTTGCAGCAGGCACTTTTCAGCTTTTAATGGATTATTAGTGTTCTGAATGCAGAACAAAAATATGTTTCTAAAATAGCATTTTGTGGTTGGAACAAAACACTCAAGTCATTTATAGGTTTTGTTCTGATGGAGCATAATCATTGGCCACTCCTATGGAACATTTTGAGTGGGACTATTTTGTTGCAGGCTTGAAACAAAATATGTTTCCCATTTTGTCCACACTTCTTTAAAATGTGCATTTATTCTAAAGAAACCTTTTATATATCAAAATATATGAAATAGACTATATTATGTTTATATACTATTTATGTTATGCATAAATAATACAAATTCATATAGTTTCACCTTTTCTACTACCTTGTCACTTTTTTAACAGTTTATATAGATTTTTTTTCACACATGTTTTGTTGAATTGTGTGATCTGTACTTTTGATGGTGCTAGATACTAAAAAACTGTATTTTGCTCACCTACACAAATCAATCTTTACAATACAGCTACGTGAAATTGTTCTTCCATGCGTACAGAATATATGTATTCAGGGCTGTAGAACTCTGAATTCATTTTTTCAACAGCTGTACTTAAATTTTATAGCATTCCAGAATATGCATATGCATATGTACACACACACGAGTATTAGAAATTATTAATTTTGTATGTGGTAATAGAATACAATGGCATGCACAAAGATGGCAGAGTATTGAAATTCCCACAATGGAGGAATGAATCATAAAATTGTTAGAATTGGCAGAAATGTGAAACTGCCCTGTTTAGTCAGGGAGAAAACAAACACTTTTCTAAAAGGCTGGAAACCTTTTATGGGCATTTTGCTAAAAAAAGAGAAAAAAATGAAACAATGATTTATAGATTTTATGATAGAAAAATATAGGGTTGAAGAGATTTCTGGAAGAGATAAAAGGGACGGGAGGTGATAGGCTGTCAGTATCTGTTGAAGAAAAGATTGGAAGTTGTTATATTTTATAACTTTAGTCCTTTTTGTTTTTTTTCCTTGCACCTTTTTCTTTTCTTATTTGTCTTTAATGTCATATAAAACTCAGTATAAATAAATAATGCCAATATAAAGAAGCACGTTCTAAATCTGTTGTTTCACTTGGATCTCTTAGCAGGCTACAGCCAACAGACTGCTCCTCAGCAAGCACAGCAGTTCCCAGGGTACAATCAGCAGGCCTCCCAGGCTCCAGCTCCTGGCTTTCCTGGCCCAGCTCCACAGCTGCCAGCTCAGCCTCCTCAGCAGTATCAAACAGGCACTTATACTCCACAAAATTATACAACTCAGGCTTCCCAGTCTGCTAATTATAATGTAACTCCAGCATCGCAACCTGGAATAGCTCCTAGCCAGCCCAGCACCTTCCAGCCAAGACCTGGTTTCACCCCACCTCCTGGAACTACTATGACTCCTCCTCCGAGTGGCCCTAATCCTTATGCACGCAGTCGTCCTCCATTTGGCCAGGGCTATACTCAGCCAGGTCCTGGTTATCGATAAGGAAACTATGCTGTTAAAAAGCCCCAGGTAAATCCAAGCAGTGCTGATGCTGTTCCACCTGTACAGACAAGAAGATTCTTTAATTGCTATTTAAAAAAATAACAAAAGGCAAAATATTGTATGGTATCACCATTGCTCTTTAATTTTCTGGGATAAATGACCAAATGAATTTTGTTTCCTGCTTTAAACTGTATTGGCTTTCTAGTTTAATATTTGTCCTATTGGAAACACTACCTAAATGTATGTAAAGCAGATGACATTCTCGCTTGCCATATTAAACTGCTAGGTGAAAATCTAGCTGACTTACTTGAATTGGTTTTACTAATAAAATGAAGTACTAAATTAGATCCACTTGTTAAAAATTAGATATATATATATAAATAAATTGTAACCTTCACAATACAATTGAATAAAAACATTCAAGTCATTATTCAATCAGTTGCAGAGAAGTCTGTTTAGTAAATGTTACACCTATCTTTCTACAGAAAACTAGTTTCCAACTCCCCAGATTTTGTTGAAATATTTTTCACATAAGCAACACATTCAAAGCAATTTCTGTTATTGTAGCAACTGAAAAATGCTGTAGTAAACATTATTGTGTAAATTTGTTATTTTTCTTGCATAGATCAATAAAAATGACAGGTATTTGAGTGATGATAATAGCTGAGTGCTTGGCAGAAGTGAATTAAGTAAATTGAATGCCTTTCATAACATATTAATAGCAATCTAGTACTCTCAGCATTCAGCGAGTAGTACAATTCTTGTACTGGAAATAGAATGCTGCTGTTATGTGTGGTTTTAACATTTTGATTAGCTAATAAATAGCTTATTTTAATTGATGTTTGTAAGTGAAGGTGATGTTACCATGGCATGGTTAGTGAATTACATCAGAATACTGGTAAGGCAAGATCATGGGTTGTTCAGAAGGGTGTGTTGGTTTTTTGCTTAGAGCATTATTGAATTCTATTCAGATGTCCCTGTTCAACACTTTTTCTAAATCAAGCCCATAACATTGCTAGGACTACAATGGTTTATTAAAAGCTGTATTATTTTTATCTGTTATATAAAAGTACATGAACTTAATGGAGACCAATCTTAAAATTAGATGATCTAAAATATTGGAGGGAAGAAAAACTATATGGTAACTAAAAAAGTATGCAACTAATTCATACTGTCCTTAGCATCTATCTTTTAGTAAACATATTTTTAAAAGTTTATTTTCACAACGCTGAATATGCTTGTCAATTACAGCATACCCCAGAATTTCAGCACAAGTCCTTGGTAAATTTCCCTCACTCTGCCCTAGAACTACTTTTTAGTATCAGTGTTTATTCCATTTTATCTTGTGCCTGTCTTCTTGCACTTTGATTTGGCATGTGAGAGATCCAGGTTTTGTGTGCATCTAATGATTTTTACCTATGTATTGTATTCTTTCTTTTCCACCATACCTATTTTGAAGCTTAACAATCAGCTCTTCTTTCCACGAACCATAACGATTACTTAAATATATCTTGTTTAAAGAAAGTTTACTTATTGATTTATTTAAAAGATTTCTGTGTCCATGCATATTAGAGTACAACTCTGTGAGGCTTATAACAATACCAAAACCATGAAAACAATAAGAAAAAACTAAAAACTTGATTCCTCAATCATCATCCCAAGGTATCCAACAACTATCCTATGGCTCCCACTTTTTGGTAAAGGGCCAAGTCTTGTTGACCTTCTGGAGAGCTAAAAGGATTGGGGCCTGCTGGAATACTTGGGGGAGGGTGTTCCATAAAGCAGTAACACAGTGTTTCTCAACCTTGACAATTTTAAGGCATGTGGACTTCAACTCCCAGAATTCCACAGCCAGCAATGGGAGTTGAAGTCCACATGCCTTAAAATTGTCAAGGTTGAGAAACACTGCAGTAACAGGTTTGGAAAATGATAAATTCATAGATCCTACTTAATAGATCCTACTAGATGGCAGACGTGGAACATGCCCATCCTATTCAGTCTAGTAGGACAGGCAGGCATTATCAAGTGAGAGGCAGTTCTGCAAATAAGCTAATCCTGTGCCTTTAAAGCTTTAGATAATATACCATTTTGAATTGCACTGGGAAGAAAACTGGTAGCCAGTGCAACTGACACAATAGAATGTAATATGAGACACCCAACATTTAACTTTAAAATTTCTGATCTGGTTTTGAGAGAAGCTTTATGCATGTCAGGCCTTCCAGTTAAACCAGAACAGGAAACCTAACCAGATCAGCTAATTCTACTTCATTGTAAGGCTACATTAACAAATATTCTAATTATAAAAATGCAAATCTGCTGCCATTTCTTTCAAAGTCTTGAGAAGATGGGGAAGGCCCCTTCTGAGTCTCATTCTTCATCCATTAAGCAGAGGTACTATAATGTGATGGTTCCCCAGGCGGCATCTGTCCCGTCTCTCAAGATGTTTCTTACATATCATTACATGTATTACACACATTTTATATTGAACATGGATCACAACAATCATATCCCTAGCTTGAATGAAGCTGCTAGAAGATGCTCAGAACCACTCAGGGCATGTTGGTGTCAATTACACACTTATTTCTTCAGGGATATATACTCCTTGGTCTTAGCAGTTGCCAGTCCATTGTGTCTACCTTGTCAAGTGTCTGCTTCATATAATCGAACTGAATCAACAAGCTAATTGGATCTGACTTCCCCACAATAAACAGTGGAACCAATCTACTCCCCCCTTTTCAGGTTAAGCTCTCACTGTATAATGTTTTATTACAGTGGTTATGCTAATAATATCCTGATTATTTCTTTTTTCCTACTTGATGCCAAAATATTGTGGAATTTACAACTGGTTATCAGCTTCCCAAAATTGAACACGGGTTAACAAATTGAGTCTCAATTCAAATAACATAAGAGACTTTGTTGCCAATAGAGAAGCCGCCACAGGACTTCCAGTGGAATTTGTTCTGGGTAAAGATGTACAACTTGCACATACTCTAATAGCCAAATTTCAGAGAATTGGAGTGCTTTTACCTAGTTTTAACTAGTCATGCTTTAAATTAGATGTATCATGATGCTGTCCTTGAAAGGTGTTTAGGACTTTCAGATAGCACAAAATGCAGTTGCTAAATTAGTGTCCTTTATAGACTACAGTTTTCTTCATTATATTGATTTTTGGATGTGTTGTAAATAAAAGGAATTAATGATAATTAGTACCTGATATGACTTTTTGCCAAGGCAAACTGATAACAAACAAGTTTCAGAATCCCAAAAATGAACAAAAATGCTGCCCATAAGCATTCCTACAAGAATCATTTGGACACTTTTTTTGATAACTCCAAATACCTGTGTTCTGTCTTTTATAACTACACACAATTCACATACTCCTCCAGCTTTCAGTGTACATATTCTATATACAGGCAAAAAATTTTCGAATGGCACTTATTATATAATATATAATTGTCAAGCCCTTCAATTTTCTGTGGATAAGCTTGTGAAATTTTGAAACCCTTCTAAATGACCTTTGAGATGGGGTCTCAATATAGTTTATATCTTAAAAAGCTCATAAAGTAGGGTTTTATACGTTTTGATTTTGTCATCAGATAATTTAAAGCAATATTGTCCCACGTGTCTTCATTCTTTCAAAATGATCTAAAGGACACTGAAAAGCCTTCTAATGGATTCTTTTTTTAAAAAATGGGAGTATGGATTATCTTCAAAATAATTCCCACTGTCACCTTTTTTTCAAAGAATAAATCTTACATTTCAAATTAGATAATTTTAGCTTTGTGTAGGCTGAATATATCAATAATAAATACTAATGATTAAAAATATTTTATTTATTTATTTATTTATTAAGAGTACAATGTACCTGCAGTGTACTATTTTCTGTAAACAACCAAACCAATATTCCTTGTGTTTCTTACATTTTCATACATTAAAACTTACATCTCTTTATAATGTTTAAATGTTTAAGTCATACAAATGTAGCATTTTATGTAGGGAACAGCTAAATTATTTTCAAAAACAGTCTTCATTTTCCATTTCATAAAGCAGATCACATTACTTTTCAGTTTTATATGAAACGAAACATTTTTTAAATACATGTACTTTGGATATCCTTTGACAGTCTTCTATACAACACACTAGGCCACATTTCTCCATGTTTAATTGAAATAAAACTGCCTGATTACATTCTTGATATGATTTACACCGTCAATCTGAATATACACATGTCCCACAAAGCAGCTTCAAGAAGTAAATGATTGAATCTGCCGTGTACTTAAGGAAGGAAAATCTGTTTGAAATACTTGTGTACTTTGTATTCAGATATATATACCAGAGTACACAGTATTTTTGAGAAATATTCTAACATTAACAACAGCAAAAAATAGGAAGGCTTTTGCATCTTTATTTCACCGTAGCAATATATTTTCCCCCTGTAAATAGGTTGTGTGTGCATATGTGTATGTTTACCATGAATTAGTTCAATTTCTGGTGGGAGACAAAAATAGAACAGCCATTACAGTATTATTTATACACATACCAGTAAATTCTATCAAAACCAATAACTTTCTGACATACAACCAATTTTAATGCCATTTTATAAATGTTTGTTGCTATAATCCAATGTGTACTGGGAGTACAGAATAAAAGTGTGTACCATTGAACTGAAATCTCCCTTGCATTGAGGAGCTCTTGCACAATTTTAAAGATTGGTCATATATTTAGGATAGTAGAATGGTTATTGGTATGGGTTCAGTTAACATGATTCTTTTTTCCTGAATGATATTTTAATTGAAGAAATCTGAGGTGGTGTCAATTTTATCTAATGTTCGAATAAAATCTGCAACTTTTCAAATGGATTTGATTTTTTATAAAGTAGCAAAAATGTCTAGAAATTAACTGAGAGAATAATTTAAGTGAGTTTGAAAAGTAGTAGAATGTGACCATTGGCAATGTACATTAATACAATTCAGAAGATTTTTTTTCAGTGAAGGTGCCTCAAAATATCACAACAATAGTAAAAAATAAACTACACCTTTTACAATAAGTAGATAATATAAGAGACTATTAGGGAGCCAGCTTCCCAAGACATCACTTTATGATATTTCTTTCTGCATAAATCTGAACATTTATAATTAAGCAGCCAATACTATTGAAAGTTAACGTGGTATTCTTGCTAGATTTCAGTTTGTAATATCACAACAAACTATTTTCTCTGAGCATGGTGCATCAGTTTGTTTCTTGTTCTACCATTTTCCGGGTATTGTAGTTCCACACTCATACCAATTAACATAAGTACTGTGCGTTCCAGCTCCTATTTTTCCAAAATGAACAGGCTCCTGACGAACAGCTCTAAAATAACCTATTTGAAAAAGAAATTAAACATTTAATAAAAATTAAAAATGGGGAAAATGACACATGTATGTATAATTAAGTATCTACTAAAGTATTCTTGAACATATGAAGTCTAAGCAAAATTTAATTACAGATGTGTATTACATATGATCATTGTAACACATACCTAATTGTTATGAAACCAACCTTTTAAATGGCTTCCTGTACAGTGTAGTTTTCAAGTTCGTACACAATTATACAGTAGCAACATTATTTTGTCAAGTATTTCTGGGAAAGTCCTAAGGGTGAATGCCCTTTTTACTTTATTTTCATCAAGATGCAAAATGTAAGTAAATACAATAAATAATATATATCTACACAAGTAGATCTGGAGAGACCAGAATTTAAGCCAAGCACAATAAGTTGACTAGGAGGTAATATTAAAATATTACGAGTCAAATATTACGAGACTGATTTTTTGCTTAGTAATAATTGAAATAGCAATAATAGTAATACTTTGCTTAGTAATAGTGGAATTGAGAATCTGTGTATGTCAATATGAATGAAGACCTCTATAGCTGTGTGTTTCTAATCTAATTTTATCTATTCTTAATAAATCACTAGAAATTAATTTGGCAAAATGAAAGTTATCAAGCAGACTGAGTTGGCAAAATACAGTTTTATGTATGCTTTCCTTCTAAGAGGACATTCTGCCAACATAATGTTAATTTTATAATCTTTGGGATGGTCATTTCTGACATTTCTGAAATACTCATGCACATTGTGTTCAGTTCCTATTTTGCAACTGGAGAGATGAATAATCTGATGGAGCACTGTAAAGCTTTGTAGAGGAACTGCCTTTGAAGTTGGTTCAAGAATTTAGGCTTCAGAACTACCTGCTGCCAAGGGTATCTGCCTGTTCCACACATTCCACTAGGGAGAGCATACTTATGGTCCCTTCATTGAAACAATGTGATTGTTCGGGATCTAGGAGGCATAGCCTCTGTGGGCAGTGCCTGCCCTTTTGGACAATTTCTTCCTCTCATGCAGTTGGTACCAATTCTATAGGCAGTTAAGACCAGGTTTTTTCTTTTGAGCTTTGAAGTCATGAATTGAGTCTCCAGTGAATAAATGAGAAGTTTTCAGTTCTGTTTGCTATGTTTTTTTAATGTGTTTTAATAAGTTTAATGAGTTTGTATTAATTATAATTTTATTTTTGTATGCTGCGCAGAACCACAGGATTTGAATTGGGTAGCCATATAAATGGATAAATAAACATGGTTATGAATAAATACTTGGTTGTCAGGTATGTAATGTATCAAAGTTGACTCTTGTTCTACTTTTATCACAAAGATGACAATTCTGTATTATATTTAAAGGTCGGAAATAAACTTAAGAGCTCATTCATTATCGTTGGTTTAGAACATACCATCTTTGGTAGGCAGTTGATCTGATGGAAGCATTTGCCCTGTCTTTCCATCAAAATATGAATCCACAAATTGGCAATGATCTTCTCCATGTCCTCTCTGATCTCCTATATTATAAAATGTGCCTAGAAAATATTATAAGCACTTTTAAAATACGATTAAAATTCAACCAACCAAAGCACAAATAGGTTACAATGGTAATTGGAAGCTGAATTTCCATCACTAATGATGTAGTTGTAAGATAGCAATAACAATAGCAATAGCAATAGCAATAGCACTTAGAGTTATATACCATCACCACATTGTTTTTACATGGATATATACTGCATATAAAGCAATGTAAGTTCTGAGGCATTCAAAAGCTTGTCTTCAGTTTGGAGAATATCAGTCTCCCAGTTGACATTGATCTGTTATATGTTTATATAACCACACTGCTCTATAAAGAACATGTTAGATTCTTCAATAGCACATTCCCACAAGAATCCTGTATTCTATAGAATAATATATGCTGAAACTCAATGGTTGCCAGCATGAAAAAGAGGACCCATGATGTTTCATTGTGCCCTCCATACTGATTATTCACGACATTTCATGTTGCCTGCATACTGATGGAGCTGCCTTGGTGATGGCACAAACTTTTTGATCTCATACATCATAAACTTTCCTAGAGTAATCAGTCAAGCTTACAAATATCCAATGCTATTCTACAAGTTGCTGTGTCTGAAATCTTATATTCAGACTGCATATAATACTGAACCTAGCGATGTCCTGTGCTGGCCACATAAATAGCCATCCCATATGCTTACTTGTTAATAGTCAATTAAGAGAGTTTTGATTTTATACCTGTAAGTGTGTCACTGAGGTAAATTTTATATCGAAGGGAGTTACACAATTGAACCCCCACAAACTTCTTGTACCAAGTCCTCTTGACATACTGTTTTCCCTTACATTCAGAATAGTCATCAGAATTAAAGCTCACTTCGGTCCAAATCGCATCTTTCCCCACTGCAAGAAAATAATAAATGAGATCTTGGTTATAATATATGAAAAATATACATCTGACATAAGTGAGTGAAAAAGCAATGTATAAGAATATTAGCATTATTATATTTTCCCCTTATCATAAATGTAAATAAAACATATACTGTAGTAAATAGCAATAACAATAGCACTTAGACTTATATACTGCTTGACAGTGCTTTACAGCATTCTCTAAGTGGTTTACAGAGACAGCGTATTGCTCCCAACAATCTGGGTCCTCATTTTACCAACCTCGAAAGGATGGAAACCTGAGTCAACCATGAGCTGGTCAGGATCAAAAGAATCGAACTCCTGGCGATGTGAGCAGAGTTAGCCTGTAATACTGCATTCTAACCACTGCACCATCATGCAAGTATACAAGTAAACGCAAGTAAATACAAAATATAAGTACAAGACTAGATGCAAAAATAACAAATAACAAGGAAATTACTAAAATAGGAAAGAAGTAATATCAAGACAAAAGATTATTGTGAATTCTCATATTATTTCTTTTTATTTCTGTTTTGTTATGTTATTCATGCAATTGTTAATCATATGATTTTAACATATTTTATTGCTAACTACCCTACAGACTATTCAATGTCAAAAAGGCTCATTCCAACTTCAATGAATGAACAAGTAAGATAATCATATAGCCTGGCATCTAAAGGAAAACAAAATTGAGGCTAAATAAATATATATGAGAATAATGTTGCTTAATTTTACTATATTTGATAGCACAGTATCAGCAGTAGACTCCCTTGGGTTTGTGGTTTCTATAATATCCCAGGGTTTGAAATGGATACCTAACATTAGAACCATAATTTAAAAAGCACAACAAAGAATGTTCTTCCTGTGTCAACTTAGAAAGTTGAGACTGTCCCAGGACCTTTTGATACAGTTCTACAGAGAAATTTTTGAGTCTGTCATCTGTTCTTTGTGGTTTGGTACAGCAACTAAACAGGACAAATACAATCTCCAAGAGATAGTTAGAGTTGTAGAAAGAAACAGTTGCAACCAGCCTGCCTTCCATTGAAGATATGTATATTGCGTGGGTCAGAATGAGGGCTAAGAAAATATCTATAGACTCTCACATCCTGGACATAAACTGTTTTACTCCTCCCCTCAGGATGCCACAACTAGACACAGGGACAGTTTTTTTTCTCTTGTGCCATTCACTCTACTGAACATCTAATCCTCAGTATTGTTTTATATCTAAGTATATTTACCCATGTTGTATGGCTGTAGTATTATTATCCTGCTCATCTTTTCAACTAACCCCTGTTATTGGTAACATTATGATTATTATTACTCTGTTGCTTTGCATATACATTGAGAACGTCTACATGGAAACCAATTTCTTGGGTGTCTAATCATAATTGGCCAAATATTCTATTCTATTATATTCTGTTCTGTTCTGTTGTTCTACTCTACTCTACTCTACTCTACTCTACTCTACTCTACTCTACTCTACTCTACTCTACTCTACTCTACTCTACTCTACTCTATTCTATTCATCATTGGTTTTGACAAAAGAAACAGTTCTCCAATAGCTGCCTGCCATATTTCCAAATGACATAGACTATAAAAAATATGCAAAATACCTTTCTCTTCTAAACCTTTTTTGTCATATAACAGCACATTATGCAATCTCAGAAATGGTCTCCAATAAGCATGCTACTTGTAAAGAAGACTTACTTGAAATAGATTCTGTCACTCTTGGGTCAGCTGTGAAGAAAGTGGAAGAGAGAGCAGACAGAAAGAGAAAAACCATGTATAAAGATTAGCCTTCAAGAAACAAACCAACCTTCCCCAAACCTATCTAAAATTTTATACATATCGTAAGGAAATTATAAAATAAACTTTTTAAAAAGAAAACAAATGTAATTAGCATGAACTTTTAGAAATAGAAAGTTGTTTGACATTAGAACCAATTCTGTCTGAACACTGAATACTTGAGTTCAAACTACTGAAAGATAACATGTTAGAAAGTATTTATCTAATACTTCTTATTTGTAAATTATTTGTAATAATTTAGGTAAGGGAACCAATCTGACAACAGTCTGGGATGCTTGTAAGGCTGTGATACGAGGTCATTTTATATAATACAATACAATACAGCAATTAAGAGAAAGATTGGACAAAAAAATCCAAAATGTGCTACAAGAAATTAAACTGAAGGAGAAGGAACTCCAGAATTCACCAGAAGATCCTAACATATAATCAACTAAAATTATTGCAACAACAAATTTCTTTGTTGACTCAGATATTGAAAAGAAACGTAAATATACAAAACAACACTTTTTTGAACATGCAAATAAACCAGGGGGATGGTTGGCATACAAACTTAGAAAACAGGCAGAAAAGAAGATGATAATCAAGCTTCAAGAGGTGAATAAGACTTATATGGATAACAAAAATATTCACAGACTTCTTTGGAATTATTATATCAATTTATACTAAGAACAAGAAATCTCTTTAGATACTATGGAGGAGTATATAACAACTAAAAATCTTCCTAAACTATCGGAAAACTACAAGCAAATTTTGAATAGTTCAATAACAACCTTTGAAATAATAGAAGCAATTCAAAGAGCAAACACTTCATGGAATTTTTAAACCTATTTTAATCAGTGGTTGATATTTTATTTTTTTAAAGAAATTTTACATCAACCCAATACTGGTTTTTACTAATAATTGAAATGTTAATTGTTCATTATGAATTCCAGTTTAAAACAAGTATTATTGTGAAAGTTTGTTCAGATGCTATAACTTTTTTTTTATCTAAACATAATTATAACTTTGTTTTGTTTTTCTCTATAAAATTGTAAAGAATTAAAGGAGAGTTATATCTAATTGATGTAGTTATTGAAATTCTTACCTGATTCCGTTCTAAATGGCTTTGATTCACTACTTGGACCTTCCCCAAGAGGGTTGCTAGGTATCACAACAAAGTCATAGCTAGGAAGGAAATAAGCAAAACAAAGTGCATTTATAATTTACAATGTGATATGAAATAAATAGGAAACATGTATTTGACATGTGTAATTAAGGTAACTTTAATATTTAAAATCTCAATATGGTTTGGCAATTTTTTAAAATTTAGGCAACATACATTGTTTCAAACATGTTTAAGGAAATGACAATATCCTAAGCAGCCTTTTGTCTGGATAATTGATAGACAGAAAGTTGTTAAAACTGATAGTTTAAAAACCCTTAAAACAATTTAAAAAGATTTTTTATCCTGCTTTTATTGTTATTTTTAAATAACTCAAGATAGCAAATACACCTAATACCCCTTCTTCCTCCTTTTGCCCCCTAACAATTTGTGAGTTGAGTTGGGCTGAGAGAGAGTGACTGCCACAAAGTAAACCAATCAAATTTTCATTCCCAATTTTCCATCTAATTTTCTGGTTCAAAGTGAAATGTATTGTATTCTTAAACTTCTCAGTGAAATCCCAATTTAACAGGCTCAAACTGCCATGCTTCAGACACAATACAGGTAGTTCTCAAGTTATGTTGACATTGAGGTTGAGATTACCATTGCTAAATGATGCGGTTGCAAAGTATGATATTGTATGTCTAGTTTAATGAAGAGAAGGATGAGGGGTGACATGATAGCAATGTTCCAATATCTCAGGGAATGCCACACAGTGGTGGGATTCAGCCAGTTCACATCACTTTGGCAGAACCAGTAGCTAATTTTTTGTTCCCCAGGCCCAAAATGGACTTCCAGAAGCGGAATCCATACAGAGAACTGGTTGTTCACATATTTGAATCCCACCACTGCTGCCATATAGAAGAAGGAGTCAAGCTATTCTCCAAAGCACCTGAAGGCAGGACATGAAGCAACGGATGGAAACTAACCAAAGAGAGAAGCAACCTAGAACTAAGGAGAAATTTCCTGACAGTTAGAACAATTAATCAGTGGAACAACCTGCCTCCAGAAGTTGTGAATGCTCCAACACTGGAAGTTTTTAAGAAGAGACTGACAGCCATTTGTCTGAAATGGTATAGAGTTTCCTGCCTGAGCAGGGAGTTGGACTAGATGACCTCTAAGGTCCAACTTTATTGTTGTTGTTGTTGTTGTTGTTGTTGTTGTTGTTGTTATTATTATTATTATTATTATTATTATTATTATTATTATTATTATTATTATTATTATTATTATATGACTTCATTGCTTAGTGGCTGATATCCCAGCAGTCCCAGTTAGTGTTGTAACCACAGGACCAAATAAGTTAAGAAGCAAGGACCTCACATGGAATTGATGTGGGAAGAGCTAGGAGTGCCATGTAAACAGGACAGTGGGTGAGACCTAAGGGCAGGTGTTATAGGTGGGCACTAGAAACTGTGAGACTTGTCATGGCATGGGTGTTTGAGGTAGCACTCCTCAGTTGTGGCAGCTTTCAGAAGTCTTAACCCACAGCCACTGCCCTGAGGCTTCTGCTTCAGGTCCAGTGCCAGGCAGACTTCCAAGTCCCAGCAGCATTGCCCAGCTGCAAGAACCAACTAGCCCCATGCCACAGCAAGGCCTGTGTTGCCTTAAACCCCATGCTCCCTGGTGCTTGTCCACATTGCTCCCTGGTGCCTGCCTGGTTTCTTGGGACTTCTGCCTTTCCCCAAAAGTCAGGTGAGGTGGTGGCAGAGGGAGGCCAGCCATAAATGCCACTCCAAATTTTTATCAGATGCCCTGAGGATATTGAAGTTTGACAACTGGTAATAAATCAATTTCTTCAGCGCCATTGTAACTTTGAATAGTTGCTGAACAAATGGATGCAAAGGTCTAGTCTCTGGAGAAGGCTGTAATATTGTGAAAGTGGAAAGAAAGAGAAGAAAAGGACAACCGGCAGCAAAACAACTGCATACTGTTACAGTGGCAATGGGTGCACCTTGGAAAACCAGAAGAACCAAGTTAGAGACAAATATTCCTAGAGAAAATCTATGTGGTCACAAGGAGTTAACACTGACTTCGTAGTACATATAATCAATTAAACAATCCTTAACCCTGCTCCATCTTATGCTGCTTTAACTCTAAACTGGTTTAAGAAAATTTTGCTCTGAATATGTGTGTGTGTGTGCATGTGTGTATGTGTACATGCATGCATAAACATATAAAAATAAAGTAAAATGCATAGTTAAGTATTTATATTTGTATCCCACCTTTATTATTTTTATATTTATATTTTACAAATATCTCAAGTTAGCGAACATATCCAATATACCTTCTTCTTCCTATTTTCCCCACTATAACCCTGTGAGTTGGATTGAGCTGAGAGAGATGATTGACCCAAGGTCAATCAGTTGGTTTTCATGGCTATGGCAGGACTAGAACTTATGGTCTCCTGGATTCTAGCCTGCAGGATATACAAGATATACAATCTCTCTGTCTCTGTCTCTCTCTGTCTCTCTCTTTCTCTCTGCCTGCATGTGTGTGGCTGTGTGTAATCAGCTTTAAAATAAAATCCTTTTTTTTCATTTTCCCATTTTTTTTCTCATGGTCATTCTAGTTATAACAATTGCTTGATTCAAAATCTGCTACATTTCAAAGCTGGGACATTCTGCCTATCAACCCTCATAAACAGTATGCCACTGACAAAGACTACATGTTATATGCTGCAGCTGCCACAGACTTACTTGAAGAACAGCTGGGAAAATGAGATGGAGGTGGTTTCTATTGTGTAGTGAGCTTCAGTAGGCAAGGAGCAGATCAGCATAGTTATAACGTTATTTATTAACTCAAACTAGAACTGGAGAATTGCAGGCAATTGTCTGTAATTGATATTCTGAGGTAGGTTTTTCAAGTATTCACAATACTTGAAAAACCTACCCAAATATGAATGTTCAAAGTTTTCCTCCAGAACAGTTGGGAGTTAACAGTCAGGGTCATCTAAAGGTTAGTTTTATTTTAGTTTCACAAGCAGTTGGAGTTAAGTTTCACTTTAGCAGGGATTAACACAACTTTATATATATATTCAATACATAACAGTTTCTACCTCTGTATGGGAGCCAAAGTGCAGGAGTTTGGCTAGAACGAAGTGTGGTGCAGCAGATAAACCCAAGCCAACACAAAATGGAAAACATTACTTTTAATACGAAGCAGAAATGGTTGGAGGCTGCATTTGTTGGGGATAGAGATCAGCGGAAGACAATGTCCATTCCTTCCAGAAATTATTAGTGGCTTATACTCGGGACAAGGCAATCTGACAGTGCAGATATGGCCAAACCATTAAACAGAATAGGCATTCAGGTCTGAATATAAAAAACCTATACATTTTAGTGGCTTACAAAAATCTTTCTAAATAATATTAATAATGAATACACTTGAACATTGGCCATGAGACAGACCAGGTAATGATGTTGACTTGCTTTCTCCTACTTCTCAGGAAGGGCAGCTTATAAGGGCACTGTCCTGTACTTGGACCAATTCTCTTTGTAATGGCTGATAGTTTCTCTGTTTCCTCTTAGGGGGTGGAAAGAGTGAATGGCCGCCTCTAAAATAGCTCTGTTGAAATAATGGAGCAACAGTGTGGAGAAATCTTAACCAATGGTTCCAACTAGTGAATTATTATGCTTGCTGCTAGGCCTGGAATCCATGGTAGCATAATATGTCAATGATAATCAGTTCCTATATTATCTGAATGAAACTATGCCTGAACATTCAGCCATATTGTCCAGCATGGATTATTCTGCAAAGGGTTCATTTCAACAAAGACTCAAGAATGTCTATGTATATGTTGGATTGCAGCCAAAGTATAAAACTAGTCACGGGTAATTGGTGGTGCATGACATTTATTATTAATCCAACTATTATTTTAAGTTGGCTAACCATATCTTAGTCTTTGTGAAGATTTTATGTATTGTTTGTTAAGTGCTTCACATTCCCAGATGAAAGCAACTGCTGAAAGATTAAGTCATCTGAGTATGAAAATCCACAACATGTAATATTGTTTTTGAACGTTTGTCAAGACAAACCTGACTAATTCCAACAGTATTTAATAATCTGAAGAAAACTGAGTGAACCAAATTATGGGCAAAATGTTTTGTATTTTCCAGGTTCTTGTACTTTGTTAAATCTTAAGATGTATTTTCCCTTACTTTTCAGTACTGAAAACATTATTTCTGGTAGCTTTCCAAGTTTGAAAGCCAAAATACGCCTCACCCAAAGGGAAAAAAAGAAACAGAGCAGTGATACAAATTGATTATTGGTTTCTGTTGCCATGAGAGAATGGAACACCTGCATCAGGACAGTGTCTTTAACAAGCTTATGGAATTTTGCAGCAAACCAGATGTCCAAAAAACAAAATAAAACTAAAAACTCTACTCCAAACCCCCAAATTGAACAGCAATAAATTGCTAGAGATTTAAAGAAGTAACATACAAAATAAATGTCCCATAAACTTTAACGTTTAAAGTATGGGTATACAACACTTATTTATAATGTCTGTTGACAACTGATAGTACTAATCAAGGAGCTATTGACATAGGAAAAAAATATTTGGTGATCTTAGAAACCTAAAGTCAGAACTTGGAACATGTTTTACAGCACCCAGTTTTACAGTTGATGAATATTCTATCAGTGTTTTAGCTGTCAAAGAAAATAAATTATCATTAATTATCATTAATATCAAGCTTAGGTATATAATCATTCTTACCCTTTATTTCCCTAAATTACTGTATTTCCTTTTGCATTTTTCTCTAAAGAATCTGCCACTTATCTTTTGGACTCATAATTATGTGCATTTTCTTGGAAAAGTTTATAACTGATTTACTTGTTCATAACATATATATAAGGCTTAATATGATATTTGTACCAACATCCATATATGAAAAGATGCACCTAAACAGATAAACCTCAGAATTTAGCAAGAAGTGGCTCTAAGTACAGGGTGCAATGAAATTAGTTCCTATCCTAGCTATAGATCATATGCATCCTTCTTTAACTTTTAGCATAAATTGCTATGCACTTTTGACAAAAGTTAAGATAAAGTCGTTTTTTACTGTAATTTTCTCTTGCTCTGTTCCTCTATCTGAAAAGGCTCATGATTAATGAGAATTGTATTATGTGAGAGTAACTCCAATTATGTTCATATTATGTTCATGTGAACAGGATAGCAGCTGAAGAAGAAGGCATATTTCAGCATACAACTGAAAAAAGATGCTTAGGTTTGGGGTCTCTCAAACGAGTCCTCTCCTGAGTTACCTTCCATTCTTTTGTCCTGCATTTTTGTTATACGATGTAAGCTAATTGATCAATATCCTCAAATCCTGCATGCACAGGCTAGTGCAACCGATACTAAATTCAGATACTAACAATCATTGTCAGTTCACTCAGACTTTCTTATTTAGGAAGTTGTGTTTTAAACCCATGAATCGTAACTTTTGCCCTCATCATCTCCATAATGGATTATTGTAATGGGACTGCCTTTGAAGATTACTCAGAAGCTTCAATTGTTATTGAATGCAGCAACCTATTTGCTTATCTAAGTTCATGGCCACTGCTGGTTGGCCATGCATATATTTACTATTTATTTTTTGTTTTGAGTCCAGGACATTTTTGGAACTGTCCTTTCTGAGTAGATTAAGTCTAATCTGTATGAACAAGATGGAAGAAATACTGTAGATCCCCATGTCCTGATGTCCAATGGCAGGAACAAGGACACATTCTGTGTGGCTTCCATGCCTGGTTAGAAATGCTTTTCTTCCCCAACTACAGATTGTACCTTTATGTTAGTAATGTAGGAAAACTACTCTTTTGCTACATATTTGAAGCCTAATATATTTTTCCTGGCACAATCTTACCTGCTTTTATTATTGAAGTTAGTAACATTTTAATATATTATGTTTAGTACGCTAAATTTATTCACATTCCCAAAACTGACTGAATGGAATAATATACAATTTTTTTCAGTGTATAAATAAATGCAAACTTAAATTCATTATTATAATAAAATTCCTTTTAACAACATCACCTTGTATTAGGTTTCAGGTTTTCCACTGTAGAATGGGTTTGATTTGTGGTTATAATGGACTTATCTTTTCCAACTGTGCCTCCATTTTCTGTTGATACAACTTTATATTCTGAAAATAAGAAGATCATGTTCAATTACTTACATCATTTCAGTTTTGTAAAACCTCTTTATCTGGTGTCTATTTTTCTCCTTCATGCTCCCACTGTAATCAAAATATAGTTCAAAGTGGATTTATTTTAAAAATTAGGACTTTTTATCACTGAGTTCAATTAAAAATCCCTTTAGTTGTATAGTTAATGTAGACTAATTCTGGAATAATATATCAAAACCTTATTTTCAAATAATCTTATTTAATGTTTCATAATTTTTTTAAATTGCCAAGGTAGAAATCAATACAGAAATAAGTGATGAAAACAGAATGTCTCAACTTACTTAGCCTACAACACTGGTTTAATTATAATCAAAATGGACATAATTGATAATATCTTCAATCAGGGCTTTTGGACGAGGAATGGTAGACTGAAGATGTCTCCGTGAAAGTGGAGCCAAGAACTGCAGGAAAGAACAACGACCAGTAATTAGAGTGGCTCTTCAGAATGTCTCAGGAGAAGAGGAGACAGGGGATCACCCACATGTACTCTAAATAGTGATCCTCATGAGGAGAATGCAGGATAGTTGTCTCCCTTGGAGTTGAATACTGGGAAACAATAGGAGTAGCCATCTTGCTAGCAACCATAGTTGGTGCCTTTTAGAATTCTAAACTTGCCTTAGGCATGACAGCTAGCTGGGTGATTTTGGGCCAATCACTCTTTCTTAGCCTAACCCAACTCACAGAGTTGTGGAAAAAAATTAGGAGAAAGGAGTATGAGGTATATTTGGTTCCTTGAATTATTTATAAAAATAATAAAGGTGGGATAATAACTTTTTAAAAAATAAAAAAGACATTAAGTTCACTAACTACTTGTTTGTGAACTTTCAGATATTGCTCATTAACTATTAGAGACCTTTAGAATGACAAGTTTGAAAACACAGTTTTCCTTCAATTCTGAATGATTTTTTTTTACCATAGCTTATGCATTTACAAAATCTGAAGTAAACAGCAGAAAGCTAATGATCTTTCTAAAAGACATTGGGCTTTAAAATATCAGAACTGAGATCTTGAATTACAAGTAATCCTCGACTCACAATCGCAATTGAGTCTGAAATTTCTGTTGCTAATTTTGCCCCATTTTACAACCTTTCTTGCCACAGTTGTTAAGTAAATCATGCAGTTATTAACATAGCTGTTAAATGCATCGGGCTTCTCCATTGACTTTGCTTCTTAGTAGGTTAAAAAAGGTGATTACATGATCTCAGGACACTGAACTATAATAAATATGAACCAGTTGCCAAGCATCCAAATTTTGATCACGTGATCATGGGGATGTTGCAACGATCGTATGAAAAATGGTCATAAGTTACTTATTTCAGTGCTGTTCTAACTTTGAATGATCATTAAATGAACTTTTGTAAGTCGAGGATTACCTGTATTCTGTTCTTAAAAAATCATTAGCTGACTGAATGCAAACACATAACATTTATTTTTAGATATATATAAAGTCCATGATGTTGAAACATATTCCTAATAATATATTGTGTGACCATAAGTCCTAACTTTTATAGAGAGCAATATTTGATTGCTCTCTCATACAACTATCAAAATATCAGTTACTGTGTAACAATAGCAACATCACTAATAACTAAAGAAAACACAATAGTTCTATCATCAAGAACTGATCATGAACACCTTATTTAAAATTTTAGTGAATTCAGAGTACATAGAAGAATTACCTGACAATTCTGACATGGCTGCCATGGACAGAGAATGCCATCTGTCATAGCTCCATCGGAGCCTGGTTTGGAGGAGGAGAAGGAGGACTTGGAACCAATGGAGTTGGCATGTCTCCCTTGGAATGTTTGGAGAGGCCAGGGATTGAGGATGATGCTGTCCCAGGTCCCTCGGGCATTGGGGAGGTGGTCGACCAGATGGAGAGCTACCTGCCCTCATAGATACAGGGAAGGATTGACTGCAGTCAGGTAGTGGTGCTGATAGGCAGCAGCTACTCTCTGATGAGAAACAGTTGCCTCCCCCACTCGATCCAAGGGCATGGAGAGTAGAGCAAAGGGAAGCTCAAAGGGGGCTGCGAGACTACTCGGGAGATCGCCCTGACCCTCCTCACAAGGAATACCTGGCTGGGGATGACTTAAGGAGAAGCCAGGGGGAATTTATCTTTGTTAGGAACAATTGTTTGTTTGGCTTACACTCTGCCAGCTTTGACTTGTGCTCTTACCTGTGTCTTGCCTTTGCTTTGTGGCCTGCCTTTGGCCTTGTGGACTTGCCTTACCCTGTGGACAGGCCTTGCCCATCGTATCTTGATTCTGGATCTTTCCCCATGAGTTTGCATCTTCTCTTTCGACTTTGTTGCTTATTGGCCTTTGTTTGGGGGACTAAGGGTGGCTGCCTTTTGGGTAGTGTAGGGTGGAGCCGTACCAGTGTTGTAGGGGCATTTGTTATGACATTTAATTAGAGCAATGAAGGACTCTATCGATGCCTGCCTCTGCCTAGGCAACCTGGATCATAACACCATCTAAAAATTATCTGTTAATTAATTAGGGCATAATTTTTAGTTAGAATGGAAATCAGAGATCTAGAAAAATTAGGAATTTTAATAAAATAGACTGAAGAACATCCTCAACTTTTCAAAATAGCTTGGAAGAAGTGTATATGTTAACACAATGCCCGGACAAGACAAAAATCTAGCTAACCTGTTACAGTTTCATTTTCTGGTTTTTTCCAATCCAGTACCACAAAAGATGGACATCCCTCAACAGTCACCACTGTAAGATTCGTAGGAGGTTTTTTGGGGGCACTAGTAGCCATGTCTCTGTTGTCCTCCATATCAGATGGAAAGTGTTGTATAGTATCTGTGATAGAACAAGGTTCATCATCTTTTTTTTTCAGGTATTTCACATGATCACCTGAAAAGATAAGCAATTAAAAGTATGTTATTTTAAATGGCAATATATTACTTCAGTGACTTGTTCACAGAAAGAAATGCTTTCCACAAAATATTTTCATTATAAGCTTCTTAATCAGGGAAGATTAGAATCCTTTCTGCCCTCTGATGTCTACTTAGAAAAGAACATGTCATAGATTCATAGTGCTTTATATCACTCTCTAAGTGGTTTACATTGTCAGCATATTACCCCAAACAATCTGGACCTTCATTTGACCTTGAAAGGATGGAATTCTGATTTAATCCTTGAGCCAATCAGGGCTGAACTCCTGGCAGTGGGCAGAATTAGCCTGCAATACTGCATTCTAACTACTGCTCCACCACAACTCTCAGCCCTGCTACTCTGAATCCTTGAGGAAGGCTGATCTATACCGCAGTAAAATATTTGGCTATTCCTATCACCAAGTAATGTGGTCAGTTACATATTTTAGTTTCCTACCTATTATATGTCTCTTGCTTGAATAGATGCCCAGCTAAAACAAGACAGTGGAACAACAGTAGTACTGTTTATAAAGCCTTAATAAGACCAACATGGAATACAGTTTTGGTAACCACATGACAAAAAAGAAGTTGAGATTTTGGAAGAAGTGAAAAGAGCAACTAAGATGATTAAAGGCCTGGACACTACAACATATGAAGAACAGTTGCAGAATTTAGGTTTGGCTAGTCTAGAGAAAAGAAGGACTAGGGGTGACATGATAGCAGTATTCCAGTATTTGCAAGGTTGCCACAAAGAGGAGGGGCTCAACTTATTTACCAAAGCACCTGTAGGCAGGACAAGAAACAATGGATGGAAACTAATCAAGGAGAGAAAGCAACCTGGAACTAAGGAGAAATTTAGTGATGACAATTAACTAGTGCAACAGCTTGCTCTCAGAAATTGTAGGTGCTTCATCACTGGAGGTTTTTAAGAAGAGACTGGACAATCACTTGTCTGAAATGGTATAGGGTCTTCTACTTGAGCAGGGGTTGAACTAGAAGACCTCTAAGGTCCCTTCCAGCTCTATTCTGATTGAAAATAAAAGGAAAGGCTTCATAACGTATCTAATAATCTTGAAATGAGAATCCATGAAAATGAATGTCAGCTCAAAAGGAAATAAAGTTTTATTAAATAAAACTATTTTAAGAAAATGGAAGATAAAAATGATAGCATATATTGCTTAACACTTTTTTTCTTATGAGATAATTTTAAACATACCTGTATACCTTGGTGCGCCTGCAATATCAGTGTCTGATGTAGGGATAGAACTGAACATTGGATTATCTAAGCACAGAAAAATAGCATAACATTAATGAAAGCTCTAGTTTTCTACCTTGTAAAAGCATTTTCTGTTCAAAAGCTCTCATTTTAATCATACCTCAGTTTTAAAGCCTCTCCTTAGATCATGCTTGGAATCATGTTCACATTTTCTTAGGAAATGTGGCATTATAAAAAAATAATGTTTTTTTGAATTGCTGAAACTTTGATGATCTTAATCCAAGCAATCAAATTAGTAAATTAATTAGTAACTTCATGATGTTATAACTCTTTACAATTCCAAAAAAGAGGACTTTTGTTTTTTCTGATTTTTGTGGAAAGGTATTTCAATAATCTAATTGTTTGGTTGCTGAAAATAAACTGATCTAATTCTTTATTTTAAATCATGCTATTTATCTTAATAGCTAGGGAAATATATAAACAAATATTCTGCTAGCAGAAAAGAATGTCAAATAAAATTAATGTAAATTGAGTTATACATTATACATTATATATTTATATTGGTCAATATAACAATCAGTCTGAAATCATTAGTTCAATATACAGGTCCTTTTGAAATAGCATGGAATTTTATAACATGCTTCTAGAACTGATTGAACAATACGAGATACCATTCAGAAATGAAGCATTCAAATTCTTTTAGCATGAGTATGTTAAACTATTTTAGGTTTATAAAATTGGGTCACATTTAATATTTGTGAAAAAGTCCATTGATGTTCTTCACAATGCTTTATGAGTTTTTTAAATAAATATTTTATTAATTTTCTATTTTTACAAACAAGTGCTTAATAGACAATGTGTTGACTGGGTCCATTAATAATTCCATGGTACATATAAGCTTCTTCAAACTAAATCCAATATTACACCATCCAATACCTCCTCTCTTCTTACGGTAATAAACATTTTTCCACATTAAGCAAATACAATTCTTATTGTTATTAATAGATATACAGTTAAATATCAGCATTTATTACACTTTTCTAATAATATCAACGATATCAGTTTAAAATATCTTTTCTAACCAAAACATATCTTAATTGCATTTGCACTCAATATCCATTTATTCAGTCAGTATACTATTTTTGCTTTTAATTTCCCATCCATATTCAAAATATCCCAATAATTTATAGTTTCAAAACAAGTTATATTTGGGTAACCAAAAGCTTCCCTTATTCAAACTTCTTAGCATTTTCTTATTTCCCTTTTCATACCAAAATATGATATTCTGATTACCAATCTTATCTATCTATTCTTAACCATATTCATATTTTAGGTTTATAAAATTGAGTCACATTTAATATTTGTTTTCATAGTTTGAAAAAGTCCATTGATGTTCTTCACAATGCTTTATGGTTTTAACCATCCTACATACTTTGATAAATTTGGGCGCTTTACTGTTCCCCTCTAATGCCAAAGAATTTATGAAAATTCATTAATATTAACATAGCAAGTAAGTGCTCCAGCAGGACCTTGCATGTTATAGCCCTTGTCAGTGAAAAATGACAGTTTTTATTATGTTCTGTTCCTGTTCTATGGTTAGTTATTTATTAAAATTTCAACAAAAGCATATTTGTCTTGGATGTCATATTTGTCTTTCTTAGGTATATCCCAGGATCAAATATTTCAGGACCAACTACAAATGGTTGTAACTGCAACATTAAACCCGTTTCAGCTCCCAACTTTCCTAGACTCAACTTGTTAGGACTCCTGTTATGGCTACTCCTAAGGTTTGCAGAGGTAAAGTATGGTATTCAACAGAATAATATAAGAAAAATGCGCACTGATATTTGGAATGGTATCATAACTATTGGAACTACTATTAATTTATGTGTTAAGCTACAAGACTGAGATTAATGAAAACATAAAGAAAACTTGGAACTGTGCTATTCCATTCTTACTGTAATCTGGAGAAGCTGCTGCTGTAGGTAGCTTTTTAGGTGAATTTGTTTTCACAAGGGAACTTGGCCAAGTGGGTTTTGCTATAGACGTTGTGAGAATTGAAGATGCTCGTGGCATCAAGACATTTCCTATTTGGAAGAAAAGAGAATTTGAATCTAATTGGAATTTACATAGGGTTGATTGTAAAATAAACATGTCATAATGATAAAAGACATTCATTAATCAAAAGGATTATTTAAAAATATTCTCTTTGAGTAAGTTTTTTACACAAAGAGGGGCAGATATAAGTGAATATAAGTGTTTAATGTATAGGTTTATTTATTAAGATGTTTCTAGTACTCCATATAGTGGTGGGATTCAAATATGTGAACAACCGGTTCTCTGTGTGGATGCCGCTTCCGGAACTCCATTCTGGGCCTGGGCAACAAAAAAATAGCTACCGGTTCTGCCGAAGTGGTGCGAACTAGCTGAATCCCACCACTGACTCCATATCTATACAATTTGTAGTTTATTTTCTATTGATTAGCACATGGTATAGTATGCAATTAAAAGCCTAAACAAGTAAACTTAATTCAGCTGATCTATACAAAATATATTTATTCCCATTCTAAAGAAAACTCTGAAAATTTTCTCCAAATGCACTTTATAGCGCACAACTCTGTATTGATATTGTTTGCCCACATTTAACATTTGACTGAAATGTTCCTTCTTATCACACACTTGAATTTACCCCTTTCTGAAGGATTTAGTAATATGTAAATATTTCTGTAAAATCTCTTACTGGATTCCTGTTTGCCCCTCTAATACACATTTATTATGGTTACACCTGCAATATTTCTTTTATCAAATATCAACTCCTCCATAGTACACTATTTGAATAACTACTCACAAGTGGGTATGCATATTCTACAGGAAAAAGGATGTTGGTAAAAAGTGTATATGTGGGAGGGGAGAGGACATAGAAGAGTTATACATGCAGGTGATGTTTCTTCACGGCTCATCACTCCCATGAATAATATAGGTTCAATAAATATTTTGCCAGGAAGCACTACAGGATGTTTGCAAAAGATTGTGATAGTTCAAATGAATGTTTGGATGACTGATCACATGACTATCAATTGCATTTAATAAACAAAAGACTTTATTTATTTACTTATTTATTATTTGTTTGTCGCAAGGCAACACTTGTTTTCTAGTTATACTGAATATAAGTACCCCTTGAGCATATATAAAGAGAGCTGTATCCATTATGACAATAAACGTAAGAAAAAAGCCCTGTTGATTAGGAGGATGACATACCTGAACGGCCAGGTTTACCAGTCACATTGTTGGGTGGCAATGGTTTTCTTCGTATTGGTGTAGGTCTGGCAGGAGCTAAAGGAGGTCGTGGAGAACCAGGTAATGTAGCTACTGTATAATGTTACAAGACACCAGTGTTAAGGGAGGAACCGTAATCAGAAAGAGAAAAATGGCTAATAGCTACACTTGTCAAGCACATTTCTAAGGCATGAGCATCAGTGATAAAAGCTGCAAAAGAACACAAAACATAGACAGGAAAGTGCTGAAAGGTATTATTTTTAGGCATTAAATTTCTTGCAGTAAAAATGCATGCTTCTGACATCAGACTAAGCAAGAGTACAGCAAGCAACTAAACTAATTTGTTAGAATGTATGCTTCTTGTTCAGTTAAGAATATTACAGACTGTTGCTTTGTACTATATTAGTAGGTAACAGAATAGGTTGTCATCACAAAGGAAGTTAAGTCAAGGTGAAACACAATGCCCATTTTTTTCTAAAAATATGACCACTGCTTATGCTGCAAAGATCTATGGACTGGAGCAATAGTGCAGCAGTGGTGTTAGTTTGCGGAAGTGAACACAACCTGCATGCTCTCTCATAAAATCAAAACTGGGGAAAATATTACTTAGCAAACTGCTCAGTGAAGATCTTTTGTTAAAGGATGTTCACTGCATTCTTGCAGTGGCAAGTAAGGGCAAGAAGGCTCTCCTCAAGATCCTTCTCCAGGTAGCTTATCCTCCTTGAGTAAGGTGTATGGTTTGAGATAAACTGAGATAGAACTAAATAGCAGTATGAAACACTTCGTATCTGAGTAGTCAGATGCTTCAGATCTTACGATGTACATAAATATTTGTCTTTGTTATTTGTTTAAAATCCAATAGAACTAAACTGTAATATTTAATTTATAAATATTACAATTGTTTTGTTTAAGTGGATATTGTAACTGCTGTAGTAAGTCTGGTTATATTAATGTAAATTAATTTCTCTGTCATTAATAAGGATAATTTAAAATTTTTTTTAAAGCCATTGTTTCCATGCATTCCTTCCAAACTTTAATAACTAGAGTGAATTCAACAGTAGTTTTCCAAAAATAAGTGAGTCAGTCAGTCATTTTCTCTCTCTCTCTCCTGTCATCTGTCATCTATCTAAATATCCTTCCCTCTTTCACAACTAAATCAGCAGTTTGATTTTCCAGGGAGCCAAAAGCAAGACAATTAAGAGACTGTTAGCTCATTTTTTTCACCCACGGCAAGATTCAGCAAGATCCTGCTTGGAAGAAGAATTTGAATACAGCCATTTTTTTATTATTTTATCTATTATTCTATGATTATTCATTAAATGCAATATAATGAATCTAATAAGAATGACACTGGATACAGATCAGGGAAAATATTGTATAATGCATAGTGAATACATTTTACCTGGATCTGGTTTTTTTCTTACAACTGTGGAATCTATTGGTATACTAGACTTAGTACTAGAGCTTGGATGGAGAGGCTTTGCAACATCTTCATTTGTTAATTTCTCACCTTAGAATTAAAAATAAGGATAAAAGTATTATCAGCTAATAGCCATGACAGCTATATGTTATCTCAATAATCAGAGGCAAATTGTTGAGAAAATGAGCACTATTCTACTTGTATCTTAAGTGTTGGGTTCTTATAGGCCAGTGGTGGCGAACCTTTTAGAGACCGAGTGCTCAAACTACAACCCAAATCCCACTTATGTACCGCCTGGTGCCGGGTGGGCGTAGCTATGGTGGAAATGGCAGGCTGGGTGGGCGTGGCCAGGCTGGGCATGGCCAACTCAATGTTGCTCTGGTGGGTGGGGCAGTGGGCAGGAGGGCAGGAGGGCATCTTGCTCAGCAGGTGGGGGGACATGGGGGGGAGGCTCCTGAGCCCCGCAGCTCTTCCGAGGGGGGAGGAGGGGCTGTGCTGGGATTGGGGCTCCTCATGCCTTCTGCTTCCCGCCTGCGCTCTTCTGCCAAAGATGCTGCGGCTTCGCTTGCCTGGCAGGGCAGGGGCACGCTCGCACATGGGGACGCACATAGGGCTGCCTCGCTTTCCGTGCCTGCTTCCGCTGAAAGTTGCTCCCTTTATAGCCTCTCGGCTATTCCCAGACTGCGCATGTGCAGCTCTACGGAAATCTCCGCATGCACAGAGAGGAGGAGGGAGCAGGTCGGCCCAGCAATGGCTCGCGTGCCACCAGAGACGGCGCCGCGTGCCGCCTGTGGCACGCGTGCCATAGGTTCGTCACCACGGTTATAGGCCAATATGAGAATAGAAAACTACACTGTACTTGCCTTTGACCTGATTCATCATGACTTCTCTTATGCATACACCATACTCCTTCTGTATACCTGCTCAATTTCTGATTTATTTGACTATTCCTGTGCTTTTAATTTGAGGGTCATAAAGGGAGTAGTCAAGCCATTTAAAGAAAAAATGTAATGCAAGCGTCAAACATTCTGATTCAATTCTCAGTAAACACAAGCTATATGAAGATCATGTCTCTACTGATGTTATAACTAATCTCCATAAATCCACATATTAAATAGCATAAGTATATGTAGCAGAGCCCACATGAAGATTGTGAAAGGAATGGTGGGTGAGATAATGTTTGGAGAACAGAGATTTACTTATCTCACTTAGTTTAGTAATCCATTATAATGTATTTCAATCAGTTATAAGAATTCCAGAAACAAAATATAAAATTTAAAAAATGAGAAAAATAACAATAATGTTAAACATGTTAAGACTATCACAAAATCAATAGAAACATAATCAGAGTAAATCTTATCCATAAACATATCATTTTACTATAACTGAACCTACATCATTTTCAATAATTGTAACATACAGTACCACCATGGTGACAGAAAACAGCTGGCAGCCTTCTTTTTAATCATGGAATACTGGTCTAAAAATAGGATGAGGATTCTTTCCACCCTTCTTGTTTTGGAGGAGTTAGTAACCCATGCAAAGATCATAATAAAAGAGGCAGCACAATAATACATTGCCTCTGCTCAGTTTCACTAATTGTACAAGAACAGATGCATTCAGCTTTGAAGATATTATCATACTTTCTTTCAAAAGAGCTAAGTGAAGCAAACTAAGAAAAGCTCTTCTATGCAGCACATATGTATGTTGTATCTTGCAGTATGAAGACCATATCATGTGTGTTTCTGGCTCTTAGGAATATAGCTTGAACATTTTTCACCAAGTGGAAATTTTTATGCATATGTATTTATAGTCAACAACATTTGTCCTAGTTCAGCATTGTATGGCATAACTAGCAGTGTAGATAATAGACATCTTCTAATATCTATACACTGCTCAAAACTGTTTATACAGTTCTTGAAGTGATAAGTCATGCAATGTGTTTCACTTATCTAGGTGATGTGGTTTGGAAAATATTTTAATTAATCTTGCTCTAAATTAAGCTTCATGTTGAAGTAATTTAGCATAACCCTGGAATTCCAAATATGGGGTGCTAATGCACTCACAGATGTTTCTGTTGGCACCCATCAGATTCTCATCCACATTTGATCATTTAAAAAAATTACAAAAAATAAAGTGCTGGTTTCCAGTGTTATCTTACTTCTGAAAATGTGACTGAGTGTTAAATCAGTTGGGAAGACCTTTAAAGAGTCCCATATGCCCTCATCACTTCACAACTGGATTATTGCAATGCATTCTGTATGACTTTGCCTTTGAAGATTACCTAGAAACTACAGCTAGTTCAAATGCAGATAGGCACCTCTCAGTGTGCCCATGTGACACAGCTGCTACACAAATTGCATTACAGGTACTTGTCATTTGGCTTCCAAATGCAGTTCAAGGGCTGATTATTTCTTATTAAGCCCTATTTGACATAAAGCCTGGATATCTGACAGAGCTCTTATCTCCAAATGTTCTGTCCATTCAGTATATTCCAGCTAAGTGGGTGTGCCCAAGGTTCCCTCCATTAAACATGCCATCTTGTGGGACCTAAGAAGCATGCCTTCTCTGTTGCAGCCCCTATCCTTTAGCATCCCTCCAGAGATAAGAATGGTACCTTCTCTCCTAGGGCTCCAGAAAGCTTTAAAAACCTGGCTTTGGTGCCAAGTCAAGTTTGAAGTTTGTTATTTGTTTAATGGCCCTTTGTTTTTTGGAGGGGGGTTGCTTATTAGGGCAGTATGGTCGGGACTGTCTGATTTAATGTTTTTAGCTGTTTACATGGGGTTTTTTCTAGTTTTGTATGCTGCCCATATTCCACTGGCTGGCCAATACAGTATAAATAAGTAAATAAGCTAAGAAGCTTTTTTTAAAAAAAAAAATAAAAATTCTGGGGACTACAATCTACATTGTTTCAATTTGTGTACATCTATTCCAAACATTCTTCAGTTTTGTAGATGGTTATAGTTCCTGGGGCAGCTATTTGGTGAAATTCCAGCTCAACAATTTTGCAAGACAATCCACAGCTTGTTTTAAATTTCCAAATACCAGTGCAAAAACAAAATGGAAATGTTTTGTCTGACAATTGAAAAATGATCTAAAATGGAAAACCTTACACAGAAAAGCTTTCATTGCCATAGATATATCACCAACTAACAACTTTCAGCTATTCTCGGAGTCTGAGGTCCCTGGCAGAGTCCATTGTTGGTGCTGCCTCAAACTTCCCTTAGTTTATTTTCTGAGAAGTTGTATTTGGTCATGGATATTTGGCACATTAAAATGTCCAATCAATTCATCTACTGCTGTTTGAAGTGTGGACATTACAGCCAGGTAAACAATTAGACTGATTTGACAGATGAGAGTCCATGCCCAAAGATACTTTGCCCAAGTTCCCATTAACTTGGAATTGGCTCTCTTCATTAGTCAGGGATGTATTTCTCAACAAGAGCAAATGTCAGACTAAATGCCATAAAGGTAAATTTCTCAAGTAATAGCTGCATCATCTAGAACAGAGGTCACCAACCTTTTCTTGCTGGCAGCCCAAAGAGAAAGAAAGCAGCTGGAAAATGTGTGTGCGCGCAAACGAAAACAGAGCAGTGCACACCCGCACGGCATTAGCGACACCATTTGTGCAGGCACGCAGGCACTAGCGGTCGCTGCTAGCCCCATGCACATGTGCAAACGGGCCATGCAAACTTGCCTCCGCGCTAGCGGCCCTATTTGCGCATGTGCACAGGGACTAGCCACCCCCTGCATACATGCGCAAACAGGTCCATGGGTGCTAGTGCAAGTGGGAGTAAGTGCGTGCACTGGCCAGCCAGTAGGCCATGGCCCAGTAGTAGGCCGCGGCCCATAGGTTGGGGACCCCTGATCTAGAAGAAAAAGGTCTGGATATTCCTCTAGGGATATATTTTTATAGAAAATGTGATAATACAGGGGAATACACCTGAATCATCCACAACAGTAGGCAAAAAAGCATAAAAATAGAGAAATAGAGTTCACTAAATAATACACAATCCAATGTTTTATTTCTCCTATTTACATTTTAAATATAAATTAGGATGCTATACATGAATACTACATAATTTTATCTTTTTGATCAATAAACTAAGTATGATATTATGTAGCTATCTTTTAAGGCTTGAAAAAGAGATGAAAAATAAAATTATAGTTTTGATTCTTTTTGAAATTAGTGAACAATCTGCAAGTAATGAGATGAAAAGAAAGATTAGTCCTTAAATATATTCTAATGGTCTTTCACTTTTTTTCAGCTTATTTTGTACATATTTATTCAAGTCATTGTTGACTCCTGGCTTCCCTGCAATTTTCTTGACAAGATTTTGGAAGTGATTTTCCATTGCCTCCTTCCTAGGGTTGAAGGAGAATGACTGGTCTGGGACCACTCAGGTGGTTTTGTGCCCAAGAATGGACTAAACTCAGATTTGGTTTCTAGTCTGATGCCTTAACCACTACACCAAATGGTGTCTCTTTTATATTAAATATATAAAATTAACTGTTCTATACAAAGGCACAATATTTGTTGCCTCTTTATTTTTAATATAAAATTTATTTTGATTTAAGGATTAGTAAGGAATGGATGGTTAATGAAAGCCTGTATCAAATTCTAGTATGAAACAGAAACAGTTTTATATTTCAGACCAAATATAAAACAAAAAAAAATGTTTTTTTAAAACCCAAACAATTTGTCTTACTTAAATCAATTTATTTTGCTGGGTCTTGACAAATATTTTCAATGAGTAAGCGAAAATTTAGAACCACTAGATTTTTTCTTGCCCTCCATCCCAAAATCTATATGGAAATAATTATGGCACATCCAAAAGTTAGGATATGTTTATGCTTTAATAATTACAGTAAGAATCTGTCATGGTTAAGGGTTAATTATGGTTCAAATTACATCTCTTTTTTATTTGCAGCTATTGTTACTTTATTAATGTGAAATAAGCATTAACAGAACATCAAATACATGTGTACTGAATGGGTTTATTTCTTGGCATTTGGTTGTACAACTGCAACTAATTTTTTCACAATTATATTATTGTTTTCTATTTATCTGTCTACAGAGATAAGCAAAGGGCCACAAAGTATACCATTAAACAAAATAAAGATGCCACTACTAAACATTTCAACAATATGAGGAATAATATTTAAGTTACCTCTTGGTTTTTTACTCCAGGATGGTCTTCCTGGTGTTCTAGTTCTAGGAGGGGCTGGTGTTGTTCTGTGGACAACTGAAAAAAGGAATGTCAAATTTATTAGGAATTGACTGGAGACAATGATATATTTATTTTCACTATGTTTACTAAAGGTAAGGTTCTCCTCATTCCAGTTCATTGGTTTTAACTACTACACCAAATTAGCTCTCCAAAAGTTGCCTAGTTTGATCTAGCACTCATGATATTATTTTCTTTGGTAATGAAATGTCTGCAAGAAAACAATCCAACTCAAAAAGCACCAAGGACCGCATAGTTCAATCTTAGGCTACAAATATTCTGTTCTATTAATCTAAAATATGGTTCAGTATTTCAAGGACCAGACAGAGTTATGTTTTTAATTCAAGGTAATAAACTGATCAGCCAAATTATGATTCTGTATTGATTTTAGTAGAGTGGGTTTTCCTATACCTTTTTTCAAATGTGGAGTTTTGGTGACTGTCACTTTGTTGTTCAGTTTAGATGAAGCTAAAACAAAATAATTAAATAGGTTAAGTGTACCCAAGTGTTGTTTTTAAATGGAATATTATAATGTTCAAAACAGAAAGTACTAACTAGACCATCAAAGCAATCTTACACATGTTCTAGGAAGATTAAATTTTTAACATCAGGAGATTTAGAATTAATAAGCTCTGATACAGAAGTCTGTTTGAGGTAGTATTCTGTATAGTCAGTTTTTATACTTAGGTGGAGAATTTATGTAGTATCTTCACACACATACACACACCATACACATACACACTGATTTATAAATCTGCATGAAATGTAAGTGAATAAATGTTCATTCCAGTTAACTTCGAGGTATAGATAAATAAACCTTTCATAGTATCTTGGAACAATTGGAAACATGATTGTGAAGCTGAATTGATTCTGGATATGCTACAGTTAGGATACAGGAAACAAAAGAAATGACACAGTCACAGTTAGATAGTTCTCTGAGCCAGATTTGGAAATAGAATATCAAGCAAGATTATTGCAAAAAAAAAAAATCCTAACACACTACCATCTATTCATTGTATTAATATTCACAATTGAATGTATTCCTAGTATCCTTTTATTCTGTTCAAAGAACAGTTTATGACAATTTTGAAATGCTCTCTAGAGGTCATTCTTAATTTTCTTTTAGCACAAAATAAAGACTTGGCTATTAACTCAAACGTTTATGTCTTAATAATAGTAGTCTTGTCTATACTTCATTCATATCCATTTGGTTTTCAGTGTGATTTTGACTATATCCCATCATAAACTTTGTATTGCCAGATGACACTGCCTTTGACCAAGTCCCCATCCTTATGCTTTTTAAAGATTTGTATGCTTTATATCGCCGTGTTGTTTTGGCTCTATGGTATTGCTCTGGCTCCCTTTTTAGTAATTTGAATAGCTAAAACCCAAAAGGAAAGAAACCAAAATATATCAGTAACTAACTGTTAATCCCAATTATTGTTAAAATCTTATCTTTCAGACTGCAAAATAAATGCAGATGTGAGGGGTAAACAGTCCTCTCCATCTCTGTTAGTAATAAGCCAAACCAAAGTTAAAAGGACAGATTATATTCAGACATTCCTTATGGGAATTCTTTTTGTAGCTAAACAGGAATTAAAGTTCCTGCGGCTAGTTCAGAAAGTCCCAAGCTTTGGTAGATGCAATTTTTGGATTATTTGATCTCTGATTGTCTAGATGTTGTTCACCTCTAATCCTAATAAACCATGATCAATGGTCATATTGATTAGGCTTGATGGGAGTGGTATCCTAGAAAGTCTGCTGTCCTTGCTTTCTAAGAGACATAATATTCTTTGGATTGCTGAGCAGTTATCTTTCTAAAAATAATACATAAAGAGTCCTGCCAGCCTATCATTTATTATTATTTAGCTTGAGAAAAAGAAATATGAGAGGAATAGAAAGTTATTATTCATTTTTCCTACATCATTTTCTTTTCCTTCCATTATGATTTAGTTAACCTATTAAATAATAACAGACTATGGACAAATCAAAAATTAAGAAACATAATTCTTTATGCAAATAGAGAGGCCAAACTTTCCTCAGTCACTTTTTCATGAAGCCTTGTATCAAATTTAGAAGACAGCAATTGTGTGTGGTGGTGGTGATGGTGGTGTCTCTCTCTCTCTGTGTGTGTGTGAGTGAGTGAGAGAGAGAGAAAGAAAGAGAGAAAGAAAAAACACCTTGTTCATATCATATTAAAATTTAAAACCCTAATATTACCATTGATAGTGATATAAGAAAGAATTGTATAAGAAAAAATTAACTAGCAAGTAGTATACTCAATAATACTTAAGATATTGGCTATTTGAAAAAACCCTTACTTTTCATATAGCTTTGTTATGAGCCATTATGGATTTAATTGAAATAAGTTTATGTCGATGTATTTTAAGATATTGCATCAGTTAGATTTTGAATAGCAATTTCAAAAAATCTCATCTACATGAATTTTATCAGAATGCAGTTACCAGGTTTAGTCTTGTTTCTTTCTTGTTTGTCTGATGGTTTTGGTTTTGAAGGAAGAAGTCGTGTTTCTTTTGGATCTGGAAAAAAGGAATGAAATATTCATTAGGAATCATGTCTTGTATTTTATTCAAATAAGAGTACATGCCTTAAAATCATTAGATTAAAAACAGTGATGACTCCACATGTTTCTTGTAGCTGACTTGAAACAGGACAATGATATATATTATAATCAGTATTAAGGAAAAATAGTCAAGCTTTGAGAAATAATATCTTGAATAGGAAAGATAGAAAAAAAAGACATTATTTACCAATGTTAGACTCTGACAGAGAGTAACAAAACAAAACATCTGTGGAAAAGCCTATACAATATAAATCAATGCATTGCAATAAAAATGATGTCAATTTTGATAATCATGAAGGAATAAATTGTTATTAATTTCACTATGTCATGTTTTGGTGGTATTTGTTCATCCAAGAGCTTCTCTACCAGTGGGAATTCACAGAGGTCCTTCTGACCTAGCATACTTGGTGTGAGTATAATCTAAATGAAGTGAGCAATGAAAAGAGCAATGAAGACCCAAGTGATAAAGGAATTTAGAAGTTGTAAGCTAGCACCTTAACTTGACCCAGGAGCCTACCTGTAACAGCTCCTGTACCCAACATAAATCAACAAGGACAGTTGCATTTTTTGTCTGCTGTAGCTTCTGGGACATTTTCAAGCTAAGGATAACAGTGTAACTGGGATAAGGTAANTCAAAGGCCTCAATTCTTTGTCGCTCAGCCTTTCTTATGGTCCAACTTTCACATCCATACATTGCAACTGGGAAAACCATGGCCTTGACTATACGCACTTTTGTTGGCAGGGTGATGTCTCTGCTTTTTAGTATGCTGTCTAGATTTGCCATAGCTTTCCTCCGCAGGAGCAAGCGTCTTTTAATTTCTTGGCTGCAGATGTTTTTAACTACAAAGATATAAATATCATCATTCCTAATAATTTTGGATGTAATAGCTGTGTGCACTTTTCAAACATGGTCAAAATATTTGTGTGTATGTGAATCTGTACATACACAAATCTTCAAGGCAACTAGTGATATATCTTGTCCCAAAGAAAAGTTCTACAAATTTAATGTGATATGAAACAAAGTAAGAGCAGAAATCTTTCATCTAGCACTATTGTTGGTAGAAATTTCACTGATTTTAAGTTTTTGTGGTGGATTTCTACTGTTCTTTCAAAAACAGTAAAGAAAAAAGTTCATGAGTATATAAGCAAATTTTCTGACAAGTTTTTTCTTCTTGAGTTGAGATATTTGTGCTAAATCTTGCAGCAGGATAATAATTTTTCACAGAAGACAAGATTTGGAAAAAAAATCTCTTCTAACTAGGCTCTCAGGTGCAAGCAGGGGGAATTTTGGTTACCTTGCTCTAAAAATACAAAAACTAAAAATATGGATGATAATATGAACATATACAAATGCAACTTGGTTACCAGATTTAGTCTGTAGCATTGTTGGCATGATAATTTGATTTGTTAAGAATTAACTATTCGATGGGGGAAAATGAAATAAGAATCAAAAACCTGGATTATACTGTGCAGGAATACATCTGTTTATCAGCTTGCAAAAGCTGGTATGAAAGTCAGAAGGTTGAAAAGGAAAGGTAATGTTTTTATTACCTTAATATTTTATCATCATCATTATCGTTATCATCATCATCTTTGCCTTTAAAGGTTTCTGAATGACAAGTATTACTTGGCTTAGTATTTTCATTATGGGAGAATAAAATGCACAGAACATGTTTGCAATGTAATAGCTATACTTCTGTAATACAATATTATTTGCATTTTAAAGACCATCTGCTCTCAATGAACCTCTGAGGGCTTTTTGCACAAATTGGTCAAGCAATGAGTGGAACCAGGGCTTCTTCTTAAAGTCTCCCAATTTCCTTAAAAATACTCCTCTGCAAACAGAGAACCTTGATGCTATTTTAATTTCTACTAATTTTTAAAAATAGAAGTAGTTATTGCTACTGTTATTATTGTTTCTTTTTGAGAAAAACAACAAACTGCTTTTTAAAAGCTACTATAAGGAAGAAATGTTACACTAGAACAGGGGATGCATCATGCACAGGCCACATCCACTCCGGCTCCGCAAAGGCAAAAACTGTTGCGATACATCATGATACATCACTGATCTGATCAAGTTTGACACCCATGAACTAGAATGACATGTTCATATAATATATTGTAAATCAAATATACTGTTTCAACATGTCTATGGAGATTCTCAGTCATCCAGGTCATAGTTATCCCAAAGATGCTTTTTCACAAGGCAATTGGACTTTCTTGTTTTTCTTTGAAGATGTTTCGCTTCTCATCCAAGAAGCTTCTTCAGCTCTGATTGGATGGTGGGGAAAATGGAAAGATTTATACTCCTTGCAGACAGCTGGTCATTTGCATTCTTTTAGCAAGTCGTTAGTGCTACCTGGAGGCTTATTCTTCAGGATCACCTGAATAGTGCAAATAGTGCAAATGTGTGTGGAACCTTCTTGTAACTGTTGAAAGGACTGTGTTGTAGATTGGAGATAGATGATGTCAGATCCCTCCCCCTCTGTTGAGAGAGGATTGTTCAGTTTTGACATAGATGGCCTCTTTGACTCCTCTTTCAAACCAGTGGTCCTCTCTGTCCAAAATATGGACTTTGTTGTCTTCAAAAGAGTGGACATTGTCTTTTAATGCAGATGGATTGCTGAATCCTGTCCTGACGGGTTTGCTGTCCTATGTTGTGCCTTATGTTTATGAAGTTTTGTTTTGTTTACTCAATGTACAGATCTGCACATAGCTCACTGCATTGTACTGCATATACTACGTTACTCAGTTTGTGTCTGGGTGTTTTATCCTTGGGGTGGATAAGCTTCTGCCTTAGTGTATTCTTGGGTTTGATATGTACACAAATGTTGTGTTGGCTGATGATCCTGCTGAGCTTTTCCGATATTCCTACAACATATGGAATGACTACATTGCTTCATTTATTGTTTTCTTTGTCTATTATGGAAGAGCTCCTGGTAGGTCTTTTTTGAAATTTGATGAAGGCCCACTTGGGATAGTCACAAGTTCTGAAAAGAAGCCCTTTAACTACATATACAGTTTCTGAAAACATCAACCTTTCTTTGTATTTATGGACACTAATTAGCAAGTTAATGGTAATTATCATGGACGGAGTAACAGTAGATATAACATCAATGGCAAAGCAAAAAGGAATCTTATTTATTATTTTTAAAGTTTCCATAGTAATTTGTCAGACTAAATAATTAGGCTGAGCTTCTGAGCAAATTATAAAATTTAATGTTTCATTATGTAGGGATTATTTTAAAGAATGAAAATACATAAATGCAAATTGAAAATGTATATAAAAACACCCTAACATATATAGAGAGAATGCCAAAAGATCCTGCAAATGAGTCCTGGGACAAACTATACACAGAGTATGAGACTATTTTAGGTAAATAACCTCTAAAATGGAAAAAGTAGTTGCAATCTAAGAATTATTATATCTAACGTTCTGTCCTGTCTGGATTTGCTATACACCCTGACATGTGTGAGGAAGTTTAATGGTGCAGTTTTAGTGAAAGAGACAGTGTGATATAAAATAACAATTACATATCTACCTGGTTTTGATTGCTGCGTTTTTTGATCAGGAGGACTTTTAGGTTTGGATGGATCATGATGTTTGACATTTAGACCTGAAAAGAACCAACAAACTCGATATGAATTGATGTCCTTTTGTGAGAATTATTTATTATAGTGATTCAAGAAATAGCTATTACAAAAACTAGTAAATAGAATTCACAAAAGAATTCACAAGAGAGACAAGAAGAACTAGAAAGAAATGGATAAGTGTTTTGCTGCTTTACTTATAGTTTTAAATTTTATTTTCTGGATTAACAAATTCTAGTCTAGATTGCAAATCTGACACCAGACTATTTTATTTTTTCTTGGAAGAAGGATGATGTCACTTGAATTCCTTTTGGATCAGAAATAATTCCTATACTATTTTTTCATTTGTGTACAAATTCTGAGAAGATTCATTCTAATTAAATGTAGTGGATACCAGCTAGAGTACTCTATATTAAGAGCAGAAAAAACAATATTTTTTCCATCTAAATTACAGGAGCTTGTCATAGAAACTCTCTTTGCAATGTATCTTTGTGTATGGCAGAGACCATGTCTGCCTATGACATAATGGCAGCAATTTTCAATTCATCCTTTCAATAGATACATTTCCAGAACTTCAGTTTCCTCAGGAAAATGGAAAATAAGAACATTTACAATTATTTATCCCTAGTGAGATTCTATTTTGCTGCTTAATCTGATAAAAATGCTGGCATTTGCAACTCATCTGGGTTTTTAGGGAATATGATTCTGTGGTGGTTGTTTCATTAGTTGAAAGCAAATAGATAAAGCTTGAAAAAGTTTTTTTATTAAGTAAATAATCTGAACTTTTCAACTTCATTTGAAAAATTCTTACTAGTCAGTTCAAATTATATTAGAAATCTTTTTATATTAATTTAAAGGGGAAAATGTATATTCCCATTCAAATAGAAAACATACAATAGCTAAATTAGTACTGATTTAAGTATATAGAATGGAAGGTTAACATTACATCTGTTGTGCAATGTTCTCATGTTAAAAGTATTCTGAGTATAACCCAAGTTGTAAAAATGCTTAAATCAGAAGAAATTATTTAGGTTAATAGCAAAGACAACCTTTTGGCTATTTTATAAAACTGGAAATGTCTTTTACATTAGAAGTTACAAAAAAAGAAACTCGTTTAATAGCCAAAAATGTGGTTAGAAAGGAAAAATGTTATTCTGGTTGCTAAGAATGAGTTCATTCTTTTCTTTTTTATTCTGCTGGCATGTCTGTTCTATATTTTAACAGATAAGAAAAGGAATACAGAGTTGCTGCTAATTCTGAGTAAGAAACTATTTTTACAGAAAAGTAAACTAATTTTGATTTTACAATGTGTTTTTCCCAACATTATTTGTATGTTGAAATGCAACTCTCTCACTCTCTCTCTCTCTCTCTCTCTCTCTCTCTCTCTCTCTCTCTCTCTCTCTCTCTCTCTCTCTCTCTCTTTCTCACACCAATACGAACAGAGACACTTTCAATTTTTCATTTTACTTTTATAAACAGATATGTGCTTTTTTCCACATTATTTTATGTGATTATGTAAGATGCAACTCTGTTAAATATATCTGAATACAAGATTCCTGAAAGTCGAAATAATGAACTACTCACTGGATTTGGTTGGGGTTATATCAGGACTGGAAGAAGTTTTTGGTCTGGTTGGAACTCGATGTGTTTCCTTAGGAGCTGTAAGAAATTATACGAGGGACTGTTTTTTTTTACTTTAATATTCCGAACTACAGAGAATTCAGACAAACAGTTCTACAATAAAATTTTATTGGATATATGTATATGTATCTATGTATGTGTGTGTGTGTGTGTGTGTGTGTGTGTGTGTGTGTGTGTGTGTGTATATATAATTTAAAATTTTGCGGCTGACAAAGAGTTAGTGGGAGACTAGTATAGCTATATCCAATAAAAATAAGTAATAATAATGTGACCTGTAGCATCTATAAGTACTGTAAACATGAGTATTGTTATAAACATCCTGATTAAAAAAAGATGAAATTCCAAAAACTAAAATACAATATTAATTATCTGAACTAGATGCAATGGGATTTGAGGTCTAGACAAGAGAAACCATCTCCCAGGCTCCTTTCCATTATTTAAATAAAAACAGTGGCGTGGCTAAGTAAAACAATGTGTTAACACAGCTTTGTGAGCTCTTACCCAAGGGAGCTATTTCATCAAGTGACAAGTAAGATAAATAAAAACATTTGAGGTCAAGTGAGGTCTATGAATGTCTGATTGCTTTTCAAATCTTACATGGTCTTCTGACTGAAAGACATACATGTAGACATGGTAGTAAATACAGATATAGTTTTGAGAGAAAACTATACCTGTATTTAAAAATAATTCTCCTGAGGAGTGTCTTTCACTCCCAGTCAGTAAAAGTCAGTTTGAACCATAGATAGCCTGCTTTATTCTAGCTGTGTATTCCTGATTCTGTCACTAATGTGTGTGTTACATTCTAATCATTTATTACCTGAGGGCACTTTTCTACCTACATCTGTGTAACTTTGACTACTTCATGGGCAACTTCCAAATGCTGACAGTCACAACCACTTGTTGCTGGCACTGCCATCCTACTGCAGCAATGGTCAAGAGCTCACTTCTAATCCTCCACCCCAACTTGTCTCACCCACATTTTGACTTGTCACCTGAGCTGTTTCTAAATAGAAATATAATATTTCTTTCAGCTGAATGTCAGGCCTGAGTTCTGAAACAGCCTGAGACACAAGTATCATCCAGAACTGAAACCTGTTAGTTAGACAACTTGACGGAGACTTAAGACAGTCACCTATACATAACCATATTTATTCTTACTTATTCACTGTATCTTAAGAAGAGATATTAGTTGTTAGTTTTCTCACTGCAAGTGGAAAAATGAGAGTGGAATCAGGGATTCCATAAACACTTCCATAACTTTTCTTGCATTGAAACAAGTATCCTTTGCCAGCCTTGTAAGGCACAATTTTATGCCAGCAGACATTCCCGCAAGCTCATGAACTTGAGATTGCACTTAAACAATTGTCTTATTCAGGGCTTTTTTTCTCATAGAATGCCCAGAACGGAGTTACAGCACCTTTTTTGGATGGAACCTTATAGGGTAGGCAAAGCGGGTTGTATGACGTGTGTGAGTTCCGGCACTTTTTTTTTTTTTTTTTTTAGAAAAAAAGCACTGGTCTTATTCCACTACTGATACGTACTCTACGGCTACACAATTTAATAATAATTTGAAAAAGGCATTAATAATGAAGAATTTTAAATGAAAAGCTAATAGGATGATAAATGTGATAACATCTCACTAGATATAGAATTCTCATTATTTGAAATTTTTAAAACATCTGAAAATCTATAATTAAGTATATTACCTGTTGATGATTTTGCTTGTTCAGTTTTAAAAATAACCTCTTCTACATCTGCATCAACAATATCAATAAATAAAATAAAAAACATTCAGTATTATATTGTAAATAATTTGCAACCTAACATGAAAAATATATTTCGGTTTCATTCAGGTATAGCATTTAATGAAATATGCATATTTTATTAGATCAAGTTTCAGTAACAAGCTGGATCTGGAGCATAAGTATGTCTTCTGAGTATATGAAAAATAAACATTGATTAGACAGTTATTTTACTAATATACAGAGCACTGCACTCAGAGGCAAATAGATAATTTAGCTCTGTCTGTAACTTTTTAAACCAAATATTTATTTTCCCAGAATTGTGCTGAGAATTACCAGCCAGTGCTAGAAAAACATGCAATTGCTTTAAGAAAGGGTGAACAGGGGTACTCCACTCTATTCTTTTGCCTTTTTGAATACCAATCAATGTGCAGCTGTAATATACTGTATACTGGATTGTTTCTGATGCTCTTATTATGTATTTGCATATGTATGATCATTCCTTATTGTTATGAGCATAAAATGATAGAAATGCATTTGTTTGTTTAGAAAGATTTTATGAATGATGGGGAATATACAGATTGACTTTATTAGTTAGAATATAATTCTGATTCCATTTTGTATAACATATACTCATCCCAGAGTTAATTCCATTTACCTGAAACATTCTCAGACTGAAATATAGATGCTTGCCTTTTTTCCACCTACAATTGTAACTTTTTGAAGCTGCACTATGTGTATATCTAGCTTAATAACCATGGGGTGCAAACATTCATTAAACAAATTAGCACTTCCATCTATCAAAAATTATTGAGAAAGTATTTTCATCATCTAATTCTTGCAGTGAGCAATCATTAACATCCTTTAGTATCTGATTTTTTCCCTATATTATTTTCAGTGTAAAAATAAAACTACTGTACATTTCTTTAAGGGCATAGAATATTTTTCTTGCTGTTTTCAGTTAATGCTAATGAAAACATAATGTGATGCAATGGCAATATACTATAACATACAATACTATTAGGAGAACATATGATGCTGATTATACAGTATAGCTTGGATGTCTTAGATTTCTTTAAGTATTGAATCATACTCTCAGGAAAAGAATTCCAAGCTATGGCCAAAAAAATAAAACACCAACACGATCAATGTATTGACACAAGATAAATAGGGATTTACCATGCTAAGGCTGGGGCACTTAAGTGCTGGTCTGAGGTTTACATCCCTGGGCTGTATACACCCTTGGGCTGTATACTGACTGGCATATTTACCATGTGTGAACAAAGTGTATCTCATAGAATTTAAAAGACAAATAAAATTCTTGTATAAAATAGTTTAAATCTATGTGCAGATTAAAGGAATGGATTCAATGGCTACTGTTAATGATGACACTATTCAAACACAAAAGATCTTTGCAAGTCTTTTAAGTTGCATTTGTAGTAACAGACAGGGAAGAGGTGGTGGGCTTTCTATGGAAAGAAAACAACCAAAATCAGAAACCACCAAAGACCTCACTGTTCCTTCTAGAAAAGCTAAAGCTGTATCTTGTTCCCTGAAATACCATGTCTCCTTTTATGAATCCAAGCTGGCTACATTGATTATCAGAAGAGGCCCTTTTGAGAATCATCTCACTTTCAATAATTCACCTAGTTGGTTCTTTGGAAAGGGTGATAACATGCACACATCTCAAGTTATAATGTACATTTCCAGGAAGCACACTTGGCTTCCAATCTCCCAGGACTTAGTCATGAAAAACCAATTTTCCCACTAAATGTTTGTTAGTTGAACTGATTTAGATTCGAATAAAATTGATATAAAATTAATTGTTTTTTTATTTTTATGTTTTAAAATGTGTATTTTTATTCATGGTAAACACTGAATGTTGTATAAAAGATGGGGCATACATTTTAATAAATAAATAGATTTTAATGCATAGAAAAGCTGGGAAAAGAAATAAAATAGGCAATGTTTTATTTGGAAGTAATTATTGTGCCTGGGCAAAGATACTAAAATGAGGTTTTCTTACTAGAAATTCATTTGGCATAATTAGATTTAGAAATATTATTGTTATTGATATGAATCTAAATAACTACAAGCAAGAATATTTTTGCAAAATAGGACTTTCCTAACTTCCATATTTCCAAAGAAGCTTTTACAAGTTTCTAAGAAGTCACTTATAAAGTCTGAGAACACCCTATTTGATATTCAATACATTGATAGACTTACAGTTTCAGTGATAGATTTGTGGCTCAGATTGTAAATAAAAATGCCTCCATTTCATGCTAGAACACTGTTGGTTACCAGTCATTAGAGAAGAATTCTTTGCATAATTAAATACATATATAACTCTTATCTATAGACCTGGCTAGGGGTTTTAAAGTGGGATGTATTATGTTGCGGTGGTTCTTCTTCCTCTGAAGTTGGTTTTGGTGGATAAGAATGGTCTAGCTCTATGCTATCCCTGCTTCTTTTTAACATCTACATGAAATCAAGGGGGGTTGGTAAAACATCATCAGTATTCTGATGACACACTCAACTGTATAAATCTGTCCCCACTCAAACAAGTGAAAGTTGTTGAGGTTATGTCACGTGTCTGAAGACTATGGGTGTCTGAAGGGAAAAAATAAGTTTAGTTCAGTCCTACCCTGATTGAGTAGCTGTTGCTTTTGGTTCCATGAGAAGAGTATGGGCCAGATTTCCTATTATTGATTATTACTGATTGTTGTTTTTTTCTTGGATTACTTTCTCTTATAGACCTTTTAGAGACAAATTTAATAAAAAAGAACTCACTGCTAAAAGGACAAAACTAATAAAATTTTATTCTCAAATTACGTAGGTTTTTTTTAATGCAGACATTGACACATGTAGAGAATTTAAATAACAATATAGAATTTTACCAGATATTGGTAGTAGCAGTGGGTTGATTGTTGTTTTAGTGATGGAAATATGATGCTTGGTCTTTGCATCTGCAAAAGAAAAAAATATCTTCAAAATTATTAAGATGTAAATAAGGTCAGATCGGGCATTTTAAAATTGAAGGTGAAGATGAAAGTGAAGGTGAAGAAACATGCTGTGGATATGAAGTGTACAAAATCAGCCACACAAAAGGGTTGAGAAAGAGTAGGCTCAATACATACATAAAATTAGTGATTGATGAACATTTCAGGAGCCAGCTTAAAAAAGAAATGGAAATTACAAACACGTGGGAGTTCACTGCGTATAATATGGCCACTTCCAGCTATATTCACATGACTGAATCACTGTGCAAGAAAAGAAAGAAAAAGCAGTACTGTGGAAAAAATAAATAGAATGGTTAAAAGTCTTCCGTGCTAAATGACTAGCAAACCTAGAGAAAGGATGGGATTTAATGAAAAAAAAAAGATGATGTTAGATGATCTTACAGAAAAGAAAATGTAATGGATTTCTAAACAAGAAAGTAAAATAAGAAAATCAATCAGTGTGCCAGGAAAACACTATTACCTACTATTGGAAGTTCATTGCTAAACGTAATAGGTTCCAAAACTGTACCAGGGAAAAAAGGGAACTATTAGAATATGGAAAACCTTTAAGAATGGCTGTAACTACAGAACTAATTTACAAACAGAAAAAAATATTGTAGCTTTAAAGACAGAAATTTATACATAATCCTAGAAACTAAAATTAGAAACTGATAAAAATTAATGCATCTGAGCAAACATCTTCCAAAGTTGTGTTCAATCCAGAAAATCTCTATGTCTAAGTAGCTGCCAGGAATGTATAACCTACCTATCTTCTAAGAATCACACTGAAAACAATTTTATTGAATGTATAAACAATATGTAATTATCAGGATTAGTAAATGGAAGTTATGGCATGCTCAAGAGTTTACAAAGATAATTATAAGCCCCAGTTGAAAATAGAAAAAAAAAAACAACCAACCCAAAATAAATTCAGTAAGTCGAAATTGGACATGGTTATATCTATGTACCCCAAGATGCCTCAGAGGTGGTTCATAATTTTAATATTTTACAAATGTGAATCAGAAGTGTTGTATCATAAAATGCGTGACCTGAAGATGAAGAAATATATTATCTCAGATGTTTTTATTTTTCTATATGGACTATCATAGGAAGATTTAGTGTATAGGGTAGATGTCTTCAGATTATGAAGTTTACCTTTGTTCCCATTCTATAAAGGGGACATTCAGGGTGTTGTAGAACATTCAGTATTGGATCACAATATTTAGAATTTATATATTTTATAATTTCAAGGAAGTACTGACTTTATATTGCTATTGGATAAGATTATGCGAGATAGGTTCAAGAACTTCTTGTAGTAATACGGAAGGAAGTAAATAAAAAAAATCACTCTACCATGTTTCCTGTCTGGTACTTCTGAAAGGATATAGTCAGGTTCTTTAAATTTTGATGGAGCAGGGCTTGATTCATAGGAAGCTGAAAGGAAGTCAATCTAGATTTAAACTACATTCTGACAGGAAGATACAACTTTCAAAATACCATGTGTTATTAATCATATCATATGAAAGGATTTTGAACTGAAAAAGAGAGATTCTCAAAGGGTAATGGGGATTAAACCCTTGGGAAAATAAAGATCTAAGTAACACGAACAAAAGTGGATGGTCTGCTAATACTATGCATCGGTGTAGTGAAGCTCTTTATATGATCCAAAGGGATGTTTTAAAAAGTTATGTTCAATTGTATTATGAGGCAATAACAAACTGTATTTGATTTTACCTAACATATGACAAAATATAATTACCAGGTTTGGTAATTGGGAGTTCTGTTCTGGTCAAGATTTTAGGAAGATAATTATCATCCTCAGTTGAAACTGGAAAAAAGAAACAACCCCAAAATAAGTTCACATTGTCCATGTTGAAGGACATGGCTGCACCTATATATACAGTATGTCTAAGAAGTCTTTCATATTAAAATGGAATTGTTAGGCATGATCGTACTCTGAAGAAATATATTGTCTTAGATGGGTTTTAATCCTCCATAAAAGATAATCAAAGGAAATTTTGGTTTCTAGGATGTATTTTCTTCTGATTGGAAAGTGCACTTCCATTTTACTCAATGTTGTGGAACACTCATGGTTGAATAATATATGTAGAACATATGCACGTAATGATTTCCAGAATGTCTGGATTTCATAAACCCATTGGATAAGGTTACACTAGATAAATGCAAGAACTTATCTTGTAAAGTATCAGAACGTAGAACGTAAAAAAAAAATTCTACTATATATCATGTCTGGTATTTCAGCAATGATGTAGCCAGGAACTTTAAATTTTGGTGGAACAGGGCTTGATTCATAACAAACTGAAAGAAAGTTCAGTACAGAATTAGTCTGCATTCTGACAGGGAGATACAGGGTTCAAAAAACAATGTGATATTAATCTTGATGAAAGAATTTTGAACTGAGAAAGAAAGAATTATCAAAGGGTAATGAGTAATTTCAGGAAAATGAAAATCAAAGGTAGCATGAGAAGAAATATATGGTCTTCTAATACTAAGCATCTGTGTAATGACGTTCCACCTATGATCTGCGAGCATGTCTTTCAAAGTTCTGTTTGGTACAAAACCTGTTTCTAAACAGCTGCCAGGAGTGCATTTGCTACCAACGATCACTATGCATATAATTTTATCAAACATATGAAAATACATAATTACCAGGTTTGGTAATTGGACGTTCTGTTGTGGACAAGACTTTAGGAAGATAATTATAATCTTCAGTTGAAACTGAAAAAAAGCAAATAACCCCAAAATAAGTTCACTGCGTCCATATTGAAAAACATGTTTACACCTATGTACCCCATGTTGCCTACAAGTTCTTCTATCTTGAAATAGAAATGTTGTATAGGTCCTACAGTTAACTAATATATTGTCGTAGATTAATTTTAATCATCAGTGGAGGACCATCAATTTTGGTGTGCCTGGTCTGATATTTTCAGTTTTGAATGTGTACTTCTATTCCTTTTACACAGTTTTCTACAGTATTTATGATTGAATAAATATATTTAGAACTTAGGCATTTTATAACTTCAAGGAAGTATGGATTTTATGTTCATTTCAGGAAGGAATATACTAGATAAATTCCAGAGGTAGAAAGAAGCATGTACAAAAAAAGTTCTCTACCATGTTTCCTGTCCGGTACTTCTGGCATGATGTACTCGGGTTCTTTAAACTTTGGCGGAAGCAGGCTTGGTTTATAAGAAGCTGAAAGGAAGTCCAGTCTAGAATTAATCTACATTCTGATAAGAGGGTACAGTATTAAAAATACCATGTGACACTAGTCATATCTTAAGAAAGGATTTTGAACTGAAGAAGAATTCTGAAACTGTAAATCTCAATAAAATGAACACCAATAGTAGTACGAGAAAAAACAGATTGCCTGCTAATATTATGTATCTGTGTAGTGAAGCTCTACCTATGATACATCAGAATGTCTTTTAAACTTCTGTTCAGTCAAGAAACTATTTTCTTAAGGAGCCACCTAGAGTGCATTATCTACCAATAATCACACTGCATACATTTTTATGAAACGTATGAATACACATGATTACCAGGTTTGGTAATTAGCAGTTCTGGTGTGGTCAAGACTTTAGGAATACAATTATCATCCACAGTTGAAACTGGGAAAAAAGCAAAGAACCCAAAATAATTTCAAAATGTTCATATTGAAGGGCATGGTTTCACATATATATTGCAATTTGCCTAAGAGCTCTTTCATCTGAAAATGGAATTTTCAGGTGTGATCCTACTATGAAGAAATATAGAGTCTTAGAAGTATTTTAATTTTCCAGAGTTGAGCTTCAATGACAATTTTGGGTGGATGATCCACTGTCTTCTGGTTGGAAAGTGCACTTCGATTCCACTAAGTATGGTAGAGAATTCATTACTGAATGATGTACTTAGAACTGCATATAGTAATTTCCAAAATGTCTGTATTTCATAAACCCATTGGATAAAAGTACACTAGATAGATGCAAAAATGTATCTTGTAAATGAAAATAAAGTAGTACATAAAAAAATCACTCTACCATATTTTGTATCTGGTACTTCTGGTGTGATGTAGCTGGATTCTTTAAATGTTGATGGAACAGGGCTTGGTTTATAAGAAACTGAAAGGAAGTTCAGTATAGAGTTAGTATGCAATCTAACAGGGAGATACAGGGTTCTCAATACTGTGTGATATTAGTAATTTCTGATGGAAGAAAGAATTCTCAAAGGAATATGGGTAATTTCAGGAAAATGAACATCAAAAGAAGCATGACAAGAAACATATGGTTGTCTAATACTATGCATTTGTGTAATGAAGCTCTAGATATGATCTGCGGACATGTCTTTCAAATTCTGTTCAATGCAGAAACTCTGCATTCTCAGTAGCCTTATATATTAACAATCACTCCACATATAATTTTATCACACATAATTACCAGGTTTGGTAATTGGACGTTCTGTTGTGGTCAAGATTTTAGGAAGATAATTATCATCTTCAGTTGAAACTGGAAAAAAGAAACAACCCCAAAATAAATTCACAATATCCATATTGAAAGACATGGTTACACCTATACATGTCAAGGTACCTAACACCACTTTCATGTTAAAATGGAATTGTTGGGCATGACTGGACTATGAAGTGTATTGTCTTAGATGGTTTCAATCCTCTGTATAGGATGGCCAAAGGAAATTTTGGTTTGTAGGGTGTGTTGTATTCTTGTTGGAAAGTGCAATACCATTCTACTCAGTGAGGTAGAAAATTCATGATTAAATAATATACTTATAACATATTCAGGTAATGAGTTCCAGAGTGTATGGATTTCATAAACCCATTTCATAAGATTATACGATATAGATTCATAACTTATCTACTTAAAGAACAGGAAATAGTACGTTAAAAAGTCACTCTACCATGTTTCCTTTCTGGTACTTCTGGAAGGATATAGCCAGGTTCCTTAACGTTGGAAGGAATGGAGGTTGGTTCATAAGAAACTGAAAGGAAGTTATGTCTAGCATTAATCTACATTATGACTGGTAGATATAGGATTCAAAATACTGTATGATACTAATTGTAACTTATGAAAGGATTTTGAACTGAAGAAGAAAGACTTCTCAAACTGTAACAGGAGTCAAAATAAAAGTCTAAAGTAGCATGAAAATAGTGGATGTTCTTCAAATACTATCCATATCTATAGCAAAACTGCGTATGATCTGCAGACATGTCTTTTGAACTTATTTTCAGTCCAGAAACTTCTTGTTTTTAAGTAGCCACTGGAAGTGCATTATCTTTCAACAATCACACTTTAATCATTGGATAAGTTTACATTCAATAGATGGAAGAACTTATCTTGTAATGGATCAGAAAGTAGTACATAAAATAGTCACTCTACCATGTTTCCTGTCTGGTACTTCTAGCAGGATATAGTCAGGTTCCTTAACTTTGGAAGGAGTGGAGGTTGGTTCATAAGAAACTGAAAGGAAGTCATATCTAGAATTAATCTACATTTGGACAGGGCAGTACATGAATTCAAAATACTGTATGATACTAATTGTTACTTATGAAAGGATTTTGAACGGAAGAAGAAAGACTTTTCAAAGTGTAATGAGGGTCCAACCTTGGGAAAATAAAGATCTAAAACAGGATGAAAAAAAGAGTCTCTGTAGTGAAGGACTGCATATGATCTGCTGGGATGTCTTTGAAAGTTCTGTCCAATCCAGAAATCCTTCTGTCTAGGTAGCCTTGGGGAACGTATTATTAGTTAGCAAACAAGCTAAAATTTTTACCAAAGAAATGAGAACTGAGCTTGGCTTGTAAGAAACTGAAAGGAAGACCATTTTAGAATTAATCTACATTATGATAGGGAGAAGGAAGAATTCCCAAGGACTAAATCATAATAAAATGAACCCAAAAAGTAGCATCAGAAAAAATGTAGTCTGGAAATACTATGCATCTATGCATGAAGTTCTGCTAATGATCCTTTCAAATTCTGTTCAGTGCAGAAACTCCTTGTTTCTAAATAGTTGCCATGAGTGCATTATCTATCAACAATCACTCCACATATAATTTTATCAAACATATGAGAATGTATAATTACCAGATTTGGTAATTGGATATTTTGTTGTAGTCAAGACTTTAGGGAGATAATTATCATCTTCAGTTGAAACTGGAAAAAAGGAAATGACTGCAAAATAAGTTCACACTGTCCATATTGGAGGACATGGTTACACCTATGTACCCCAAGTTGCCTATAAGTCCTTGAAATATAGTAGTCGTACATAGTCCTACAATTAACTAATATATTGTTGTAGATGAATTTTAATCCTTTAATGTACCACCATCAAAGAAAATTTTGGTATGCCTGGTCTGATTTCAATAAACATTTCTATTCCTTGTTATAAATGAATAATTTTATATAGTTTTCTACAGCATTAATTATAGAATGAATATATTTAGAACTTATGAATTTTATAATTTCAAGGAAGTCTGGATTTCATATTCATTTCAGAAAGGAACAGATTAGAATAATACTAGATGGTAGAAAGAAGCATGAAAAAAATAGTCACTCTACCATGTTTCCTGTCTGGTACTTCTGGCATGATGTACTCGGGTTCTTTAAACTTTGGCGGAACCGGGCTTGGTTTATAAGAAGCTGAAAGGAAGTCCAGTCTAGAATTAAACTACATTCTGACAGCGAGGTACAGGATTAAAAATACCATGTGACACTAGTCATTTCTTAAGAAAGGATTTTGAATTGAAGATGAAAGAATTTTCAAACAGTAAATCTCAACAAAATGAACACTAAAAGTACCATGACAAAAAACAGATTACTTGCTAATAATATGCATCAGTGTAGTGAAGCTCTACTTATGATACATCAGAATGTCATTCAAAGTCATTCAATCCAGAAACTATTTTCCTAAGGAGCCACCAAGAGTGCATTATCTACCAATAAGTATACTGTATATATTTTTATCAAACATATGAGAACACATGATTACCAGATTTGGTAATTAGTAGTTCTGGCGTGGTGAAGACTTTAGGAACATAATTATCATCCTCAGTTGAAACTAGAAAAAAACAAAGAACCCAAAATAATTTCAAAAGGTTCATATTGAAGGGCATGGTTTCACATATATATTGCAATTTGCCTAAGAGCTCTTCCATCTGAAAATGGAATTTTCAGGTGTGATCCTACTATGAAGAAATATAGAGTCTTAGAAGTATTTTAATTTTCCATAGTTGATCTTCAAGGACAATTTTGGGGGGATGATCCACGGTCTTCTGGTTGAAAAGTGCACTTCGATTCCACTATATGTTGTAGAGAATTCATGAGTGAATAATGTACTTAGAACTGCATATAGTAATTTCCAAAATGTCTGTATTTCGTAAACCCATTGGATAAAAGTACACTAGATAGATGCAAAAACTTATTTTGTAAACGAAAATAAAGTAGTACATAAAAAAATCACTCTACCATGTTTTGTGTCTGGTACCTCTGGTGGGATGTAGCTGGGTTCTTTAAATGTTGATGGAAGAGGGCTTGGTTTATAAGAAACTGAAAGGAAGTTCAGTATAGAATTAGTCTGCAATCTGACAGGGAGATACAGGGTTCTCAATACTGTGTGATATTAGTCATTCCTGACAAAAGAATTTCGAACTGAGGAAGAATGAATTCTCAAAGGAAAATGGGTAATTTCAGGAAAATGAACATCAAAAGAAGCATGACAAGAAACATATGGTTGTCTAATACTATGCATTTGTGTAATGAAGCTCTAGATATGATCTGTGTTCATGTCTTTCAAATTCTGTTCAATGCAGAAACTCTGCATTTCTAAGCAGCCACCAAGAGTGCATTATATATTAACAATCACTCCACATATAATTTTATCACACATAATTACCATGTTTGGTAATTGGATGTTCTGTTGTGGTCAAGACTTTAGGAAGATAATTATCATCTTCAGTTGAAACTGGAAAAAAGAAACAACCGCAAAATAAGTTCACAGTGTCCATATTGAAGGACATGGTTACACCTATACATGTCAAGGTACCTAACACCTCTTTCATGTTAAAATGGAATTGTTGGGCATGACTGGACTATGAAGTGCATTGTCTTAGATAGTTTCAATCCTCTGTACAGGATGGCCAAAGGAAATTTTGGTTTGTAGGGTGTGCTGTATTCTTGTTGGAAAGTGCAATACCATTCTACTCAGTGGGGTAGAAAATTCATGATTGAATAATATACTTATAACGTATTCAGGTAATGAGTTCCAGAGTGTATGGATTTCATAAATCCATTTCATAAGATTATACGATATAGATTCATAATTTATCTAGTTAAGGATTAGGAAATAGTGCGTTAAAAAAATCACTCTACCATGTTTCCTTTCTGGTACTTCTGGCAGGATATAGTCAGGTTCCTTAACGATGGAAGGAATGGAAGTTGGTTCATAAGAAACTGAAAGGAAGTTATGTCTAGCGTTAATCTACTTTTTGACTGGTAGATATTCAAATTCTTTGTAATACTAATCATTTATATGAAAGGATTTTGAACTGAAGAAGAAAGACTTCTCAAAGTGTAATGACAGTCAAAATAAAAGTCTAAAGTAGCATGAAAAAGTAGATGTTCTCCAAATACTATCCATCTCTATAGCAAAACTCTGTGTATGATCTGGAGGCATGTCTTTTGAACTTATTTTCTATCTAGAAACTTCTTTTTTCTAAGTAGCCACTGGAAGTGCACTATCTTTCAACAATCACACTTTAAACATTTTTATCAAGATATGAGAACACATAATTGCCAGGTTTGGAAATTGGGAGTTCTGATGTTTTAAATACTTTAGGAAGATAATTATCATCTTCATTTGAAACTGGAACAAAACAAAGAACCTCAAAATAATTTCACAATGTCCATACTGAAGCACATGGTTCCATCTTTATATGTCAAGTTGACTAACACCTCTTTTCATCTTAGCATAGAATTGTTAGGCATGACCCTGCTATGAAAAACAAAATGACTTACAAGGATTTTAATTTTCCATTCTGAGGATCAAGAGAAATTTTGGGTTGTAAGGAGTGCCATTTTCTGGCTGGAAAGTGCACTTATATTCTATTTAGTGTTGTAGCACATTCATAATTGAATAATATACTTGGAATTTATGCATGTAATGATTTCCAGAATTTTTGGATTTTGTAAGCTCATTGGATAAGATTACATTCGATAGATGTAAGAACTTATGTTGTAATGGATCAGAAAGTAGTACATAAAAAAGTCACTCTACCATGTTTCCTGTCTGGTACTTCTGGCAGGATGTAGTCAGGTTCCTTAACTTTGGAAGGAATGGAGGTTGGTTCATAAGAAACTGAAAGGAAGTCAGTTCTAGAATTAATCTACATTTGGACAGGGCAGTACATGAATTCAAAATACTGTATGATACTAATTGTAACTTATGAAAGGATTTTGAACGGAAGAAGAAAGACTTTTCAAAGTGTAATGGGAGTCCAACCTTGGGAAAATAAAGATCTAAAACAGCATGAAAAAAAGAAGCTTGTAGCAAAGGACTACATATGATCTGCTGGGATGTCTTTGAAAGTTCTGTCCAATCCAGAAATCCTTCTGTCTAGGTAGCCTTGGGGAATGTATTATTAGTTAGCAAACAAGCTAAAACTTTTACCAAAGAAATGAGAACTGAGCTTGGCTTGTAAGAAACTGAAAGGAAGACCATTTTAGAATTAATCTACATTATGATAGGGGGAAGAAAGAATTCCCAAGGACTAAATCATAATAAAATGAACCCAAAGAGTAGCATCAGAAAAAATGTAGTCAGCTAATACTATGCATCTATACAATAAACCTCTGCTAATGATCCTTTGGAATTCTGTTCAGTGCAGAAACTCCTTGTTTCTAAACAGTTGCCATGAGTGCATTATCTATCAATAATCACTCCACATATAATTTTATCAAACATATGAGAACATATAATTACCAGATTTGGTAATTGGACGTTTTGTTGTAGTCAAGACTTTAGGAAGATAAATACCATCTTCAGTTGAAATTAGAAAAAAGAAAACGACCGTAAAATAAGCTTGGTTTATAAGAAGCTGAAAGAAAGTCCAGTCTAAAATTAATCTACATTTGACAGGGTGATATAGGATTCAAGACACAGTGTGATAATAAACTTATGAAAAGATTTTCAACTGAAGAAGAAATAGTTCTCAAAGCCTAAGGGGACTTAAACCTTTGGAAAATATAAATCTAAAGTAGCATGAAAAAATGAGGATATTCCATGAATACTATGCATGTCTAAAGCTCTGCATATGGTTTCGGGTTCTTTAAACTTTGGCAAAACCAGGCTTGGTTTATAAGAAGCTGAAAGGAAGTCCAGTCTAGAATTAAACTACATTCTGACAGGGAGGTACAGGATTAAAAATACCATGTGACACTAGTCATATCTCAAGAATGGATTTTGAATTGAAGGTGAAAGAATTCTCAAACAGTAAATCTCAACAAAGTGAACACTAAAAGTACCATGACAAAAAACAGATTACCTGCTAATAACATGCATCAGTGTAGTAAAGCGCTACTTATGATACATCAGAATGTCATTCAAAGTTCTATTCAATCCAGAAATTATTTTCGTAAGGAGCCACCAAGAGTGCATTATCAACCAATAATCATACTGTATATATTTTCATCAAACATATGAGAACACATGATTACCAGATTCAGTAATTATCAGTTCTGGCGTGGTCAAGACTTTAGGAAGATAATTATCATCCTCAATGGAAACTAGAAAAAAACAAAGAACCCAAAATAATTTCAAAAGGTTCATATTGAAGGGCATGGTTTCACATATATATTGCAATTTGCCTAAGAGCTCTTCCATCTGAAAATGCAATTTTGAGGCATGATCCTACTATGAAGCAATATAGAGTCTTAGAAGTATTTTAAATTTCCATAGTTGATCTTCAAGGACAAATTTGGGTGGACCATCTCCGGTCTTCTGGTTGAAAAGTGCACTTCGATTCCACTAAATGTTGTAGAGAATTCATGATTGAATAATGTACTTAGAACTGCATATAGTAATTTCCAAAATATCTGTATTTCGTAAACCCATTGGATAAAAGTACACTAGATAGATGCAAAAATTTATCTTGCAAACAAAAATAAAGTAGTACATAAAAAAATCACTCTACCATGTTTTGTGTCTGTTACTTCTGGTGAGATGTAGCTGGGTTCTTTAAATGTTGATGAAACAGGGCTTGGTTTATAAGAAACTGAAAGGAAGTTCAGTATAGAATTAGTCTGCAATCTGACAGGGAGATACAGGGTTCTCAATATTGTGTGATATTAGTCATATCTGGTAATGGTAATTTCAGGAAAATGAACATCAAAGTAGCATGACAAGAAACATATGGTTGTCTAATACTATGCATCTGTTTAATGATGCTCTAGATATGATCTGCGGACATGTCTTTCAAATTCTATTCAATGCAGAAACTCTGCGTTTCTAAGCAGCTGCCAGGAGGGCATTATCTACCAACAATCACTCCACATATAATTTTATCAAACATAATTACCATGTTTGGTAATTGGACGTTCTGTTGTGGTCACGATTTTAGGAAGATAATTATCATCTTCAGTTGAAACTGGAAAAAAGAAACAACCCCGAAATAAGTTCACAATATCCATATTGAAAGACATGGTTACACCAATACATGTCAAGGTACCTAACACCTCTTTCATGCTAAAATGGAATTGTTGGGCATGACTGGACTATGAAGTGTATTGTCTTAGATAGTTTCAATCCTCTGTACAGGATGGCCAAAGGAAATTTTGGTTTGTAGGGTGTGCTGTATTCTTGCTGGAATGTGCAATACCCTTCTACTCAGTGGGGTAGAAAATTCATGATTGAATAATATACTTATAACGTATTCAGGTAATGAGTTCCAGGGTGTCTGGATTTCATAAATCCATTTCATAAGATTATACGATATAGATTCATAACTTATCTACTTAAAGAACAGGAAATAGTACGTTAAAAAAGTCACTCTACCATGTTTCCTTTCTGGTACTTCTGGAAGGATATAGCCAGGTTCCTTAACGTTGGAAGGAATGGAGGTTGGTTCATAAGAAACTGAAAGGAAGTTATGTCTAGCATTAATCTACATTTTGATTGGTAGATATAGGATTCAAAATACTGTATGATACTAATTGTAACTTCTGAAAGGATTTTGAACTGAAGAAGAAAGACTTCTCAAACTGTAACAGGAGTCAAAATAAAAGTCTAAAGTAGCATGAAAATACTATCCATATCTATAGCAAAACTCTGAGTATGATCTGCAGACATGTCTTTTGAACTTATTTTCAGTCCAGAAACTTCTCGTTTCTAAGTAGCCACTGGAAGTGCATTATCTTTCAACAATCACACTTTAATCATTGGATAAGATTACATTCAATAGATGCAAGAACGTATCTTGTAATGGATCAGAAAGTAGTACATAAAAAAGTCACTCTACCATGTTTCCTGTCTGGTACTTCTGGCAGGATGTAGTCAGGTTCCTTAACTTTGGAAGGAATGGAGGTTGGTTCATAAGAAACTGAAAGGAAGTCAGTTCTAGAATTAATCTACATTTGGACAGGGCAGTACATGAATTCAAAATACTGTATGATACTAATTGTAACTTATGAAAGGATTTTGAACAGAAGAAGAAAGACTTTTCAAAGTGTAACAGGAGTCCAACCTTGGGAAAATAAAGATCTAAAATAGCATGAAAAAAAGAATCTCTGTAGTGAAGGACTGCATATGATCTGCTGGGATGTCTTTGAAAGTTCTGTCCAATCCAGAAATCCTTCTGTCTAGGTAGCCTTGGGGAATGTATTATTAGTTAGCAAACAAGCTAATTTTTTTACCAAAGAAATGAGAACTGAGCTTGGCTTGTAAGAAACTGAGAGGAAGAACATTTTAGAATTAATCTACATTATGATAGGGAGAAGAAAGAATTCCCAAGGACTAAATCATAATAAAATGAACCCAAAAAGTAGCATTAGAAAAAATGTAGTCAGCTAATATTATGCATCTATGCAATAAACCTCTGCTAATGATCCTTTCGAATTCTGTTCAGTGCAGAAACTCCTTGTTTCTAAACAGTTGCCATGAGTGCATTATCTATCAATAATCACTCCACATATAATTTTATCAAACATATGAGAACATATAATTACCAGATTTGGTAATTGGACGTTTTGTTGTAGTCAAGACTTTAGGAAGATAATTACCATCTTCAGTTGAAACTAGAAAAAAGAAAACGACCGCAAAATAAGTTCACACTGTCCATATTGAAGGACATGATTACACCCATGTACCCCAAGTTGCCTATAAGTCCTTGAAATAGAGTAGTCATACATAGTCCTACAATTAACTAATATATTGTTGTAGATGAATTTTAATCCTTTAATGTAGCACCATCAAAGAAAATTTTGTTATATGCCTGGTCTGATTTGAATAAATACTTCTATTCCTTTTTATATATGAATAATTTTATATAGTTTTCTACAGCATTAATGATGGAATTAGTATAATTAGAACTTACAAATTTTATAATTTCAAGGAAGTCTAGATTTTATGTTCATTTCAGAAAGGAACAGAGTAAAGTAATACTATGTGGTAGAAAGAAGCATGTAAAAAAAAGTCACTCTGCCATGTTTCCTGTCTGGTATTTCTGGCATGATGTACTCGGGGTCTTTAAACTTTGGCGGAACTGGGCTTGGTTTATAAGAAGTTCCTAAGGATCCACTAAGAGTGCATTAGCTACCAATAATCATACTGTATATATTTTTATCAAATATATGAAAACACATGATTACCAGATATGGTCTAAAGCTCTGTATATGGTTTGGGGCAAGTCTTTAGAAGTTATGTTCAATCAGAAGCTCCATGTTTCTAAGTAGCCACCAAGAGTGCAATTTCTACCAACAATCACACTGTATACATTTTTGTCAAACATACGAGAACACATACACTTCCTCCTATCTTGAAATAGTGCATAGTCCTACAATTAACTAATATACTGTCTTAGATGAATTTTAAATCTCAGTAGAGGACCATCAAGGAAGACTTTGGTGTCTGGTCTGATATCTTCAAGTTTGAATGAGTACTTTGGTTCCTTTTTATACAGTTTTGTACAACATTCATGATTGAATGAATTTATTTGGAACTTACACATCTTATAACTTCAAGGAAGTCTGGATTTCATATTCATTTGAGAAAGGAACAGAGTACTATAATACTAGGTGGTAAAAAGAAGTATGAAAAAAAGTCACTCTACCATGTTTCCTGTCTGGTACTTCTGGCATGATGTACTCGGGTTCTTTAAACTTTGGCGTAACCGGGCTTGGTTTATAAGAAGCTGAAAGGAAGTCCAGTCTAGAATTAAACTACATTCTGACAGGCAGGTACAGGATTAAAAATACCATGTGACACTAGTCATATCTTAAGAATGGATTTTGAATTGAAGATGAAAGCATTTTCAAACAGTAAATCTCAACAAAATGAACACTAAAAGTAGCATGACAAAAAACAGATTGCCTGCTAATAATATGCATCTGTGTAGTGAAGCTCTACCTATGATACCTCAGAATGTCATTCAAAGTTCTGTTCAATCCAGAAATTATTTTCTTAAGGAGCCACTAAGACTGCATTATCTACCAACAAGCATACTGTATATATTTTTTATCAAACATATGAGAACACATGATTACCAGATTCGGTAATTAGCAGTTCTGGCGTGGTCAAGACTTTAGGAACATAATTGTCATCTTCAGTTGAAACTGGAAAAAAGCAAACAACCCCAAAATAAGTTCACAGTGTCCATGTTGAAGGACATGGTTACACCTATATACGCCAAGTTGCCTACACATCCTTATATCTTGAAATAAAAATGTACATAGTCCTACAATTAACTAATATACTGTCTTAGATGAATTTTAAATCTCAGTAGAGGACCATCAAGAAAAATTTTGGTGTGGTCGGTCTGATATCTTCAAGTTTGAATGTGTACTTTGGTTCCTTTTTATACAGTTTTGTACAACATTCATGATTGAATGAATTTATTTGGAACTTACACATCTTATAACTTCAAGGAAATCTGGATTTCATATTCATTTCAGAAAGGAACAGAGTAGAATAATACTAGATGGTGTAAAGAAGCATGAAAAAAAAGTCACTCTACCATGTTTCCTGTCTGGTACTTCTGGCATGATGTACTCGGGTTCTTTAAACTTTGGCGGAACCGGGCTTGGTTTATAAGAGGCTGAAAGGAAGTCCAGTCTAAAATTAATCTACATTTGACAGGGTGATAGGATTCAAGATACAGTGTGATACTAAACCTATGAAAGGATTTTCAACTGAAGAAGAAATAATTCTCAAAGGCTAAGGGGACTTAAGCCATGAAAAAATATAGATCTAAAGTAGCATAAAAAATGTGGATGTTCCCCAAATATTATGCATGTCTAAAGCTCTGCATATGGTATGGGGCATGTCTTTAGAAGATATGTTCAATCAGAAGCTCCATGTTTCTAAGTAGCCACCAAGAGTGCAATTTCTACCAACAATCACATTGTATATATTTTTGTCAAACATACGAGAACACATAAATACTGGGTTTGGTAATTGGAAGTTCTGTTGTGGTCAAGACATTAGAAAGATAATTATCATCTTCAGTTGAAACTGAAAAAAGCAAACAACCCCAAAATAAGTTCACAGTGTCCACATTGAAGGACATGGTTACACCTACAGTATGTACCCCAGGTTGCCTATATGTCCTTCTATCTTGAAATAGAAATGTTGTATATAGTCCTACACCTAACTAATATACTGTCTTAGATGAATTTTAAATCTCAGTAGAGGACCATCAAGAAAAATCTTGGTGTGGTCGGTCTGATATCTTCAAGTTTGAATGTGTACTTTTGTTCCTTTTTATACAGTTTTGTACAACATTCATGATTGAATGAATTTATTTGGAACTTATACATTTTATAACTTCAAGGAAATCTGGATTTCCTATTCATTTCAGAAAGGAACAGAGTAGAATAATACTAGATGGTGGAAAGAAGCATGTAAAAAAAGTCACTCTACCATGTTTTCTGTCTGGTACTTCTGGCATGATGTACTCAGGTTCTTTAAACTTTGGCAGAACCGGGCTTGGTTTATAAGAAGCTGAAAGGAAGTCCAGTCTAGAATTAAACTACATTCTGACAGGCAGGTACAGGATTAAAAATACCATGTGACACTAGTCATATCTTAAGAATGGATTTTGAATTGAAGGTGAAAGAATTTTCAAACAGTAAATCTCAACAAAATGAACACTAAAAGTAGCATGACAAAAAACAGATTGCCTGCTAATAATATGCATCTGTGTAGTGAAGCTCTACCTATGATACATCAGAATGTCATTCAAAGTTCTGTTCAATCCAGAAATTATTTTATTAAGGAGCCACTAAGAGTGCATTATCTACCAATAAGCATAATGTATATATTTTTATCAAACATATGAGAACACATGATTACCAGATTCGGTAATTAGCAGTTCTGGCGTGGTCAAGACTTTAGGAACATAATTGTCATCTTCAGTTGAAACTGAAAAAAACAAACAACCCCAAAATAAGTTCACAGTGTCCATGTTGAAGGACATGGTTACACCTATATACGCCAAGTTGCCTACACATCCTTATATCTTGAAACAGAAATGTACATAGTCCTACAGTTAACTAATATACTGTCTTAGATGAATTTTAAATCTCGTAGAGGACCATCAAGGAAATTTTTGGTGTGTCTGGTCTGATGTCTTCAAGTTTGAATGTGTACTTTGGTTCCTTTTTAAACAGTTTTGTACAGCATTCATGATTGAATGAATTTATTTGGAACTTACACATCTTATAACTTCAAGGAAGTCTGGATTTCATATTCATTTGAGAAAGGAACAGAGTAGTATAATACTAGATGGTGTAAAGAAGCATGAAAAAAAAGTCACTCTACCATGTTTCCTGTCTGGTACTTCTGGCATGATGTACTCGGGTTCTTTAAACTTTGGCGGAACCGGGCTTGGTTTATAAGAAGCTGAAAGGAAGTCCAGTCTAAAATTAATCTACATTTGACAGGGTGATAGGATTCAAGATACAGTGTAATACTAAACCTATGAAAGGATTTTCAACTGAAGAAGAAATAATTCTCAAAGGCTAAGGGGACTTAAACCATGGGAAAATATAGATCTAAAGTAGCATAAAAAATGTGGATGTTCCCCAAATATTATGCATGTCTAAAGCTCTGCATATGGTTTGGGGCATGCCTTTAGAAGATATGTTCAATCAGAAGCTACATGTTTCTAAGTAGCCACCCAGAGTGCAATTTCTACCAACAATAACACTGTATACATTTTTGTCAAACATACGAGAACACATAAATACCGGGTTTGGTAATTGGAAGTTCTGTTGTGGTCAAGACATTAGGAAGATAATTATCATCTTCAGTTGAAACTGAAAAAAGCAAACAACCCCAAAATAAGTTCACAGTGTCCACATTGAAGGACATGGTTACACCTACAGTATGTACCCCAGGTTGCCTATATGTCCTTCTATCTTGAAATAGAAATGTTGTATATAGTCCTACATTTAACTAATATACTGTCTTAGATGAATTTTAAATCTCAGTAGAGGACCATCAAGGAAAATCTTGGTGTGGTCTGGTCTGATATCTTCAAGTTTGAATGTGTACTTTGGTTCCTTTTTATACAGTTTTGTACAACATTCATGATTGAATGAATTTATTTGGAACTTATACATTTTATAACTTCAAGGAAATCTGGATTTCCTATTCATTTCAGAAAGGAAGAGAGTAGAATAATACTAGATGGTGGAAAGAAGCATGTAAAAAAAGTCACTCTACCATGTTTTCTGTCTGGTACTTCTGGCATGATGTACTCGGGTTCTTTAAACTTTGGCGGAACCGGGCTTGGTTTATAAGAAGCTGAAAGGAAGTCCAGTCTAGAATTAAACTACATTCTGACAGCGAGGTACAGGATTAAAAATACCATGTGACATTAGTCATATCTTAAGAATGGATTTTGAATTGAAGATGAAAGCATTTTCAAACAGTCAATCTCAACAAAATGAACACTAAAAGTAGCATGACAAAAAACAGATTGCCTGCTAATAATATGCATCTGTGTAGTGAAGCTCTACCTATGATACCTCAGAATGTCATTCAAAGTTCTGTTCAATCCAGAAATTATTTTCTTAAGGAGCCACTAAGAGTGCATTATCTACCAATAAGCATAATGTATATATTTTTATCAAACATATGAGAACACATGATTACCAGATTCGGTAATTAGCAGTTCTGGCGTGGTCAAGACTTTAGGAACATAATTGTCATCTTCAGTTGAAACTGGAAAAAGCAAACAACCCCAAAATAAGTTCACAGTGTCCATGTTGAAGGACATGGTTACACCTATATATGCCAAGTTGCCTACACATCCTTATATCTTGAAATAGAAATGTACACAGTCCTACAATTAACTAATATACTGTCTTAGATGAATTTTAAATCTCAGTAGAGGACCATCAAGGAAATTTTTGGTGTGTCTGGTCTGATGTCTTCAAGTCTGAATGTGTACTTTGGTTCCTTTTTACACAGTTTTATACAGCATTCATGATTGAATGAATTTATTTGGAACTTACACATCTTATAACTTCAAGGAAGTCTGGATTTCATGCTTGAAAAAATGTGGATGTTCCCCAAATATTATGCATGTATACAGCTCTGCATATGGTTTGGGGCATGTCTTTAGAGGTTATGTTCAATCAGAAGCTCCATGTTTCTAAGTAGCCACCAAGAGTGCAATTTCTACCAACAATCACACTGTATACATTTTTGTCAAATATACGAGAACACATAATTACCGGGTTTGGTAACTAGCAAGACAAAAAAACAGATTGCCTGCTAATAATGTGCATCAGTGTAGTAAAGCTCTACCTATGATACATCAGAATGTCATTCAAGGTTCTGTTCAATCCAGAAACTATTTTCTTAAAGAGCACTAAGAGTTCATTATCTACCAATAAGCATACTGTATATATTTTTATCAAACATATGAGAACACATGATTACCAGATTCGGTAATTAGCAGTTTTGGCGTGGTCAAGACTTTAGGAAGATAATTATCATCTTCAGTTGATACTGGAAAAAAGCAAACAACCCCAAAATAATATCAAAATGTTCACACTGAAGGGCATGATTTCACCTATATATGTCAATTTGCTCTTTCATCTGAAAATGGAACTTTCAGGAGTGATCCTACTATGAAAAAATATAGAGTCTTAAAAGTATTTTAATTTTCCATAGTTGATCTTCAAGGACAATTTTGGGGGGATGTCTCATTGTCTTCTAGTTGGAAAGTACAGTTCGGTTCCATTAAATATTGTAGAGAATTCATGACTGAATAATGCACAAAGCAATTTCCAAAATGTTTGGATTTCATAAACCCATTGAATAAAAATATACTGGAAAAATGTATCTTGTAAATGAGAAGAAAGTAGTACATAAAAAATTCACTCTACCATGTTTTGTGTCTTGTACTTCTGGTGGGATGTAGCTGGGTTCTTTAAATGTTGATGGAACAGAGCTTGGTTTATAAGAAGCTGAAAAGAAGTTCAGTATAGAGTTATTTTGCAATCTGACAGGGAGATACAGGGTTCTCAATACTGTGTGATATTAGTCATATCTGATGAAAGAATTTTGAACTGAGGAAAAAAGAATTCTCAAAGGAAAATGGGTAATTTCAGGAAAATGAACATCAAAAGAAGCATGACAAGAAACATATGGTTGTCTAATACTATGCATTTGTGTAATGAAGCTCTAGATATGACCTACGTACATGTCTTTCAAATTCAGTGCAGAAACTCTGCATTTCTAAGTAGCCGCCAGGAGTGCATTATCTACCAACAATCACTCCACATATAATTTTATCACACATAATTACCATGTTTGGTAATTGGACGTTCTGTTGTGGTCAAGACTTTAGGAAGATAATTATCATCTTCAGTTGAAACTGGAAAAAAGAAACAACCGCAAAATAAGTTCACAGTGTTCATATTGAAGGACATGGTTACACCTATACATGTCAAGGTACTTAACACCTCTTTCATGTTAAAATGGAATTGTTGGGCATGACTGGACTATGAAGTGTATTGTCTTAGATAGTTTCAATCCTCTGTACAGGATGGCCAAAAAATTTTTTGGTTTGTAGGGTGTGCTGTATTCTTGTTGGAAAGTGCAATACCATTCTACTCAGTGGGGTAGAAAATTCATGATTGAATAATATACTTATAATGTATTCAGATGATGAGCTCCAGAGTGAATGGATTTCATAAATCCATTTCATAAGATTATATGATATAGATTCATAACTTATCTAGTTAAGAATCAGGAAATAGTACATTAAAAAAGTCACTCTACCATGTTTCCTTTCTGGTACTTCTGGCAGGATATAGTCAGGTTCCTTAACGTTGGAAGGAATGGAGGTTGGTTCATAAGAAACTGAAAGGAAGTTATGTCTAGAATTAATCTACATTTTGACAGGGCAGTACATGAATTCAAAATACTGTATGATACTAATTGTAACTTATTAAAGGATTTTGAACTGAAGAAGAAAAACTTTCCAAAGTGTAATGGGAGTCCAACCTTGGGAAAATAAAGATCTAAAACAGCATGAAAATAAGAATCTCTGTAGCGAAGAACTGCATATGATCTGCTGGGATGTCTTTGAAAGTTCTGTCCAATCCAGAATCCTTCTGTCTAGGTAGCCTTGGGGAATGTATTATTAGTCAGCATACAAACTAAAAAAATTATTAAATAAATGCAAACTGAGCTTGGCTTATAAGAAAATGAAAGGAAGACCAGTGTAGAATTAATCTACATTCGGATAGGGAGAAGAAAGAATTCCCAAGGAGTAAATCATAATAAAAGTAGCATCAGAAAAAATGTAGTCTGCTAATACTATGAATCTGTGCGATAAAGCTCTGCTAATGATCCTTTCAAATTCTGTTCAGTGCAGAAACTCTTTGTTTCTAAGCAGTCACCTACCAACAATCACTTCACATATAATTTTATCAAACATATGAGAACACATAAGGATGTGTCTGGTCTAATGTCTTCCAGTTTGAACATGCACTTGTTCAACATTCATGATTGGATGAATTTATTTAGTAGTTACGCATTTTATAATTTCAAGGAAGTCTGGATTTCATATTCATTTCAGAAAGGAAAAGATTAGAATAATACTAGATGGTGGAAAGAAGCATGTAAAAAAAGTCACTCTACCATGTTTTCTGTCTGGTACTTCTGGCATGATGTACTCAGGTTCTTTAAACTTTGGCGGAACCGGGCTTGGTTTATAAGAAGCTGAAAGGAAGTCCAGTCTAGAATTAATCTACATTCTCACAGGGAGGTACAGGATTAAAAATACCATGTGACACCAGTCATATCTTAAGAAAGGATTTTGAATGGAAGATGAAAGAATTCTCAAACAGTAAATCTCATTAAAATGAGCACTAAAAGTAGCATGACAAAAAACAGATTGCCTGCTAATAATGTGCTCTATCTATGATACATCAGAATGTCATTCAAAGTTCTGTTCAATCCAGAAACTATTTTCCTAAGTAGCCACTTATCTAATAATAATCATACTGTACACATTTTTATCAAAGATATGAGAACACATGATTACCAGGTTTGGTAATTAGCAGTTCTGGCGTGGTCAAGACTTTAGGAACATAATTGTCATCTTCAGTTGAAACTGGAAAAAAGCAAACAACCTCTTCAGTGTTGTACATCATTCACAAATGAATAATGTACTTAGAATTTATGCATGTAATATTTTCAAGGATGTCTAGATTTTGTAAATTAATTGAAGATTACACCAGATAGAGTCAAGAACGTATTTTGCAAAGGATCAGAGAGTAGTATATAAAAAAGTCACTGTACCATGTATCCTGTCTGGTATTTCTGGCATGGGTAATGTGTAATTTCAAGAAAATGAACATCAAAGATAGCATGGGAAGAAATATGTGGCTTCTAATATTATGCATCTGTGTAATGACACGTTACCTATGATCTGAAAGCATGTCTTTCAAAGTTCTGTTCGGGACAGAACATCCTTGATTCTAAGCAGCCGCCAGGGGTGCAATAGCTACCAATGATCACATCGTATATATTTTTATCAAAATATAAGAACACATAATTACCAGGTTTGGTAATTGGAAATTCTGGCATGGTCAAGACTTTAGGAAGATAATTATCATCTTCAGTTGAAACTGGAAAAAAGCAAACAATCCCAAAATAAGTTCACCGTGTCCATATTGAAGGACATGGTTACACCTATAGATGTCAAGTTGCCTAACAGCTGTTTCATCTTAAAATAGAATGGCCAGGCATATTTATGTCTATGATGACATACATCATCATCATCATCATCATCATCATCATCATCGTCGTCGTCGTCGTCGTCGTTATTATTATTATTATTATTATTATTATTATTATTATTATTATTATTATTATTATTATTATTATTATTATTATTATTATTATTATTATTATTATTATTATTATAGCTGGAAGGGACCTTTGATTAGTTTCCATCCATTGCTTCTTATCCTGCCTTCACGTGCTTTGGAAACTGGCTTGACTCCCTCTTCTTTGTGACAACCCCTGAGATATTGGAAAACTGCTATCATGTCACCCCTAGTCCTTCTCTTCATTAAACTAGACATATCCAATTCCAACAATCGTTCTTTATATCTTTTAGCCTCCAGTCCCCTAATCATCTTTGTTGCTTTTCTCTGTATTCTTTCTAGAGTCTCAACATCTTTTTTACATCGTGGTGACCAAAACAGGATGCAGTATTCCAAGTAGGGCCTTACCAAGGCATTATAAAGTGGTACTAACACTTCACGTGATCTTGATTCTATCCCTCTGTTAATGCAGCCTAGCACTGTGTTGGCGCTTTTGGCAGCTGCAGCACACTGCTGGCTCATATTTAAGTGTTTGTCTACTAGGACTCCAAGATCCCTCTCATAGTTATTACTATTGAGCAAGGTACCACCTGTATTGTACCTATGCATTTGGTTTTTCTTGCCTAAATGTAGAACCTTACTTTTTTCACCACTGGATTTTATTTTGTTAGATAGCGCCCAATGTTCAAATCTGTCAAGTCTGTATCTTAAGCCTATCTTCTGGAGTGTTGGCTATTCCTGCCAGCTTAGTGTCATCTGCAAATTTGATGAGTTCTCCATCTATTCCTTCATCCAAATCATTGATGAAGATGTTGAACAGCACTTGGCCCAGAACAGAGCCCTGAGGCACCCCACTACACACTTCCCTCCATGTAGATGCAGTTCCATTGAGGACCACACGCTGAGTATGGCTGTTCAGCCAGCTACAAATCTATCAGGTGTCTTAGTGAAGTCTGGTGATATTGTCTTAGAAGGGTTTTAATTTTCTATAGATGAGGATCAATGGAAATTTTTAATTGCTTGGTGCACTGTTTTCTAGTTGGAAAGTGCTCTATCAATTCTCATTAGTGTTGTGGAGCATTCATGATTGAATAATGTACTTAGAATTTATGCATGTAATAATTTCCAGAATGTCTGGATTTTGTAAACCCATTGAAATATATTACATTAGATAGATACAAGAACTTATCTTGCAAACTATCAGAAAGTAGTACGTAAGAAAAGTCACTCTACCATGAATACTATCTGGTACTTCTAGCATGAGTAATGGGTAATTTCAGGAAAATGAACATCAAAAGCAGCATGAGAAGAAATATATGGTCTTCTGGGAAATGCCATTCTACCTATGATCTGCGAGCATGTTTTTTAAAATTCTGTTCAGTTCAGAACATCCTTGTTGCTGAGCAAATGCCAGGACTGCATTATCTATACACAATCACATTGTATACATTTTTATCAACAGCATGACAACACATAATTACCAGATTTGGTAATAGGAAGTTCTGGCGTGGTCAAGACTTTAGGCAGATAGTTATCATCCTCAATTGAAACTAGAAAAAAGCAAACAATCTCAAAATAAGTTCACATTGTCCATGTTGAAAGACATGGTTACACCTATATAAGCCTAAGAGCTGTTTCATCTGAAAATGGAATTGTCAGGCATGGCCCTATTATGAAGAAATATATTGTCTTAGAGGATTTTCATCTTCCATATAGAAGGATCAAGGGAAATTTTGGGTTTCACGGTGAGCGTCTTGTTGGAAAGTGCACTTCTATTCTATTCTGTGTTGTAGAGCATTTGTGATTCAATAATATACTCAGAACCTATACATATAGTAATTTCCAGAATATCTGGTTTTGTAAACTATTTGGATAAGATTACACTAAATAGATGCAAGAATGTATCTTGTAAAGGATCAGAAAGTAGGACATAAATAAAGTGACTCTGCCAGGTTTCCTGTCTGGTACTTCTGACATGATGTAGCCGTGTTCTTTAAATTTTAATGGAACAGAGCTTTGTTTATAAGAAGCTGAAAGAATGTCCGGTATAGAATTAGTCTGCAATCTGATAGAGTGATACAGGATTCAAAACACTGTGTTATAATAATCATATGTGATGAAAGGATTTGAACTGAAGAAGGAAAAAGTCTCAAAGGGTAATGGGTAATTTCAGAAAATGAACATCAAAATGTCAAGAAATATATAGTCTTTTACTACTATCCATGTGTGTAATGAAGCTCTATCTAAGATTTGAGGGCATGTCTTTCAAATTCTGTTCAGTGCAGAAATTCCATGTGTCTAATTAGCTGCCAGGAGTGTATTATCTATCAATGATCACTCACGCATATAATTTTATCAAATATAGGAGAACACATAATAGGTTTGGTAATTGGAAGTCCTGGCATGGTCAAGACTTTCAGAAGATAATTATCATCTTCAGTTGAAACTGGAAAAAAAGCAAACAATCCCAAAATAAGTTTACATTGTCCATATTGAAGGACATGGTTATACCTATGTACTCCACGTTGTCTACAAGACAAGTCCTTTTAATCCTCAGTGGAGCACCATCAAAGAAAATTTTGGTGTGCCTGGTCTGATTTGAATGTGTACTTCTATTCCTTTTGATACAGGAATATTTTTATACAGTTTTCTACAGCATTAATGATGCAATGACTATATTTAGAACTTATGCATTTTATAATTGTTGTACATAGTCCTATAACCTTGGATGAATTTTAATTGTCAGTGGAGGACCATCAAAGAAAATTTTTGTGTGCCTGGTCTGATGTCTTCTGGTTTGAATTGTACTTCTGTTCCTTTTTATAAAGTTTTGTACAGCAATCATGATTGAATGAATTTATTTCGAGCTTATAACTTCAGGGAAATCTGGATTTCATGTTCATTTCAGAAACAAACACATTAGAATAATACTAGATGGTAAGAAGAAGCATGTAAAAAAAAAAGTCACTCTACCATGTATCCTGTCTGGTACTTCCTGCATGGGTAAAGGATAATTTCAGGAAAATGAACACCAAAAGTAGCATAAGAAGCAATATGTGGTCTTCTAATAGTATGTATCTGTGTAAAGGCGCTCCACCTATGATCTGCGAGCATTTCTTTCAAAGTTCTGTTCGATACAGAGCCTCTTTATTTCTAAGAAGCCACAAGGAGTGCATTATTTACCAATGATAACTATGCATATACATTTATCAAAAATATGAGAACACATAATTACCATGTTTGGTAATTGGAAGTTTTGTTGTGGTCAAGAGTTTAGGAAGATAATTATCATCTTCAGTTGAAACTGGAAAAAAGCAAACAACCAAAAAATAAGTTCATTGTATCCATATTGAAGGACATGGTTACACCTATGTACCCCAGGATGCCTACAAGTCCTGTATCTTGAAATAGAATTGTCGTAAATAGTCCTACAATTAATATATTGTAGTAGATGAATTTTAATTGTCCATGGAGGACTATCAGTTTTTGTTTGCCTGGTCTGATGTGTTCAGATTTATATGTGTACTTCTATTCCTTTTTATACAGTTTTGTACAGCATTCATGACTGAATGAATATATTTAGAACTTATGCATTTTATATATTCAAGGAAGTCCGGAATTCATATTCATTTCAGAAAGGAATACACAAGATAAATTCCAGAGGTAGAAAGAAGCATGTAAAAGAAGTTACACTACCATGTTTTCTGTCTGGTTCTTCTGGCATGCCATAGTCAGGTTCTTTAAACTTTGGGGGAATCAGGCTTGGTTTATAAGAAGCTGAAAGGAAGTACAGCTTAAAATTAATGTACGTTTGACAGTAAAGTATAGGATTCAAAATACTGTGTTACACTAATCATAATTTATGAAATAATTTTCAACTGAAGAAGAAAGAATTCTCAAATGGGTATGGGAATTATGCCTTGGGAAAATAAGATCTAAAGTAGCACGAAATAAAATGGATATTCTCCAAATATTATGCATCTCTATAGCAAGCTCTGCATATGATCTGTGGGTATGTCTTTCAAACTTATTTTTAATACAAAATTCCTTGTTTATAATTAGCCACTAACAGTGCATTATCTACCAACAATCACATTGTATACATTTTTTAAAAATATATGAGAACTCATAATTATCATGTTTGGTTATTGGGATTGCTGATGTGGTCAAGACTTTAGGAAGATAATCATTCTTAGTTGAAACTGGAAATAAGTACAGTACCCTGTAATAATTTCACAATATTCATATTGAAGGTCATGATTTCGTCTATAGATGTCAAGTTGCCCAAGAACTGTTTCATCTTAAAATAGAATGGTCGGGCATATTTCTGTTTATGAAGAAATATATTGTCTTAGAAGGGCTTTAATTCTCTATACATGAAGATCAATGGAAATTTTGAATTGTTTGCTGCTCTGTCTTCTAGTTGGAAAGTGCTCTTCCACTCTCATTAGTGTTGCAGAGCATTCATGATTGAATAATGTACTTAGAACTTACGCATATAATAATTTCCAGAATGCCTGGATTTTGTAAATCCTTTGGAAAAGACTACATTAAATACATGCAATAACTTATTTTGCAAAGGATCAGAAAGCAGTAAGTAAAAAAAAGTCACTCTACCCTGTACCCTGTCTGGTACTTCTGGCATGGGTAATGGGGAATTTCAGGAAAATGAACATCAAAAGTAGCATTAGAAGAAATAATATATATATATTTAATACTATGCATCTGTGTAATGACACTCAACCTATGATCTGCGAGCATGTCTTTCAAAGTTCTATTCAGTATAGAACTTCCTTGTTTCTAAGTATCTGCCAGGAGCGTATTATCTATCAATGATCACTACATATACAGTTTTATCAAAAATATGGGAACACATAATTACCAGATTTAGTAATTGGAAGTTCTGTTATGGTCAAGACTTTAGGAAGATAATTATCATCCTCAGCTGAAACTGGAAAAAAGCCAACAAACCTAAAATAGGTTCACATTGTCCATGTTGAAGGACATGGTTACACCTATATAAGCCTAAGAGCTGTTTCATCTTAAAATGGAATTGTCAGGCATGGCCCTATTATGAAGAAATACATTGCCTTAGAAGGATTTTCATCTTCCATATAGAGGGATAAAGGGAAAGTTTGGGGTTTACGGTGCGCTGTCTACTCTGTGTTGTGCAGCATTTGTGAATCAGTAATATACTTAGAACCTATACCTATAGTAATTTCCAGAATATCTGGATTTTGTAAACCCTTTGGATGAGATTATACCAAATAGATGCAAGAACATATCTTGTAAAGTATCAGAAGATAGTACATAAACAAAATCACTCTACCAGCTTTCCTGTCTGGTTCTTCTAGCATGATGTAGCTGGGTTCTTTAAATTTTGATGGAACAGAGCTTTGTTCATAAGAAGCTGAAAGGAAGTCCGGTATAGAATTAGTCTGCAATCCGATAGGGTGATACAGGGTTCAAAACACTGTGTTATAATAATCATATGTGATGAAAGGATTTTGAACTGAAGAAGGAAGAATTCTCACAGGGTAACAGTTAATTTCAGCAAAATGAATATTAAAATAGCATGACAAGAAATATATGGTCTTTTACTACTATCCATTACTGTGTAATGAAGCTCTATATAAGATCTACAGGCATATCTTTCAAATTCTGTTCAGTGCAGAACCTCCTTGTTCCTAAGCAGCTGCCAGCTGTGCATTATTTACCAATGATCACAACACATATAATTTTATCAAAAATATGAGAACACATAATTACCAGGTTTGGTAATTGGACGTTCTGTTGTGGTCAAGACTTTAGGAAGATAATTTTCATCTTCAGTTGAAACTGGAAAAAAGCAAATAACCCCAAAATAATTTCACAGTGTCCATCTTGAAGGACATGGTTATATCTACTGTATGTAGCCCAAGTTGCCTACAAGTCCTTTTATATTGAAATAGAATTGTCATACATAATCCTGCAATTAACTAATATATGGTGGTAGATTAATTGTCAGTGGAGGACCATAAATTGTGGTGCGCCTGGTTTGGTGTTTTCAGTTTTGAATTTGTACTTCTATTCCTTTTACACATTTATGATTTAATGAATATATTTAGAACTTATGCACTTTATAATTTCAAGGAAGTATGGATTTTATGTTCATTTCAGGAAGGAATACACTAGATAAATTCCAGAGGAAGAAAGAAGCATGTAAAAAAAGTCACTCTACCATGTTTCCTGTCTGGTACTTCTGGCATGATGTATTCGGGTTCTTTAAACTTTGGTGGAACCGGGCTTGGTTTATAAGAAGCTGAAAGGAAGTCCAGTCTAAAATTAATCTACATTTGACAGGGAAGTACAGGATTGAAGATGCAGTGTTTTATTTGTCATAATTTATGAAAGGATTTTGAACTGAAGAAGAAATAATTCTCAAAGGCTAAGGGGCTTAAACCTTGGGAAAATAAAGATCTAAAGTAGCATGAAAGAATGTGGATGTTCCCCCAATATTATGCATGTCTAAAGCTCTGCATATGGTTTGGGACATGTCTTTAGAAGTTATGTTCAATCAGAAGCTCCATGTTTCTAAGTAGCCACCAAGAGTGCATTATCTACCAACAATCACACATACATTTTTATTAAACATATGAGAACACATAATTACCATGTTTGGTAATTTGGAGTTCTGGAGTGGTGAAGACTTTAAGAAGGTAATTATCATAGTCAGTTGAAACTGGAAAAAAACAACAACCCCCAAATAAGTTCACACTATCTATGCTGAAGGACATGGTTATAAGCCTAAGAACTGTTTCTTCTTAAAATCGAATTGTCAGGCATATTTCTTTCTATGAAGAAATATATTGTCTCAGAAGGATTTTTATCTTCCATAGAAAGGGATCAAGAGAAATTTTGGGTTTTAACGCTTCGCTGTCTTCTGATTGGAAAGGGCACTTCTATTCTATTCTGTGCTCTAGAGCATTCATGAGTCAATAATATACTTAGAAGTTATACATATAGTAATTTCCAGAATATCTGGATTTTGTAAATTATTTGGATTACACCAAATAGATGCAATAAGTTATTTTGTAAAGGATAAAAAAATATTATGTAAAAAAAGTCACTCTACCAGGTTTCTCGTCTGGTACTTCTGGCATGATGTAGCCGGGTTCTTTAAATTTTGATGGAACAGGGCTTGATTCATAAGAAACTGAAAGGAAGTCCGATATAACGTTAGTCTGCAATCTGATAGGGAGGTAGAGGATTCAAAAGACTGTGTGATATACAATGAAAGGATTTTGAACTGAGAAATATATTCTCAAAGGGTAATTGGTGATTTCAGGAAAATGAACATTAAAATTAGCATGAGAAGAAATATTTGGAGTTTTACTACTATCCATCTGTGTAATGAAACTCTACAGATGATCTTTCTAATTTTGTTCAGTGCAGAAACTTCTTGTTTCTGAACAGTCACCAGGACTGCATTATTTATCAACAATCACACACATTTTTATCAACCATATCACGAAACATAATTACCAGATTTGGTAATAGGAAGTTCTGGCGTGGTCAAGACTTTAGGAAGATAATTATCATCCTCAGTTGAAACTAGAAAAAAGCCAACAACCCCCAAATAAGTTCACATTATCCAGGTTGAAGGACATGGTTACATCTATATAAGCCTAAGAGCTGTTTCATCTTAAAATGGAATTTTCAGGGATGTCTCTACTATGAAGAAATACATTGTCTTAGAAGAATTTTTATCTTCTGTATAAAGAGATCAAGAGAAATCTTGAGTTTTACGGTGCACTGTCTTCTGGAACTACACTTCCATTCAATAATATACTTAGAACTTGTGCATATAGTAATTTCCAGAAAACCAGGATTTTGTAAACCCGTTGGATAAGATTACACTAGATAGATACAAGAACACATCTTGTAATAGATCAGAAAGTAGTACGTAAAAAAAGTCACTCTACCATGTTTCCTGTCTGGTACTTCTGGCATGATGTACTCAGGTTCTTTAAACCTTGGTGGAACTGGGCTTGGTTTATAAGAAGCTGAAAGGAAGTCCGGTATAGAATTAATATACATTTGACAGGGAACTACAGGATTCAAAATACCATGTTATACTAATTATAAGTTATGAAAGGATTTTGAACTGAAGAAGTAAGTATTCTCAAAGGGTAAAGGGAGTTATACCTTGAGAAAATGAATATCAAAAGTCATATGATACAATAAGGATGGTCTCCTAATACTACCCATCTGTGTAAGGAAACTCTACATATCATCCACGAGTATTTCTTTCAAAGTTCTGGATAGTGTTGAAACTCCTTGTGTCTACATAGCCATGGGGAATTCATTATCAGGTAGCAAAAAAAAACAAAAAAAAACACCTATATACAATGTTACCAAACCCATGATTACCAGGTTTGGTAATTGGTGTAGTCAAAACTTTAGGAAGGTAATTATCATCTTCAGCTGAAGCTGAAAAAAGCAAAAAATCCCAAAACAATGCCTTCAGTATGGCAATGCCTATATTGAAGAATGTGGTTAGGGTTAGGGTTATGTACCCCATGTTTCTTACAAGGAATTCTGTGTTAAAATGGAATCATTATGCATGGTTCTCTTATGAAGTAATATATTGTCTTAGATTAATTTTAATCCTCAATAGAGGACTATTAAAACAATTGGTGTGTATGGTGTGACGTCTTCATATTTGAATGTGTATTTTTATTTCTTTTTATGCAGTTTTGTATGCATTCATGATTGAATGAATATATTTAGAGTTTATGTATCTTATAACAGATGTCTCCAACCCCAGGTCCATGGACCAGCACCAGTCCACGGCATGTCAGAAACCGGGTCGTGCAAACAAGCGAAGCTCCATTCACTGGATGCAGGCAGCACATAAAACAACACTCCCTTTGGTCTGTGGAAAAACCTTTCTCCATGGAACTGGTCCCTAGTACCCAAAAGGTTGGGGGCCTCTGTCTTATAATTTCAAGGAAGCCTAGATTTCAAGTTCATTTTACAAAGGAATATGCTAAATAAATTCCAGAAGTAAGAAAAAGTGCGTAAAAAAGTCACTCTATAATAATAATAATAATAATAATAATAATAATAATAATAATAATAATAATAATAATAATAATAATAATAATAATAATAATAATAATAATAATAATAATAATAAAGTTGGAAGGGACCTTGGAGGTCATCTAGTCCAACCCCCTGCTCAGGCAGGAAACCCTATACCATTTCAGACAAATGGCTGTCCAGTCTCTTCTT